>NC_064408.1:99677500-99915000 GCF_023375975.1 Astyanax mexicanus
CAAATGTGACCAGCACCACCAAGCTGGTCAACCATCATCAACAAACAGATCAACCAGTATGACCAAAATCATCAATGCAATATAAATTATACTGAAAGAATATATTTTCAACTTTTCAACCATCCAGACCATCAACGACCAGCTTAGGCCAAATTGATACCAACTACCAGCAAAAGCTGGAATTTTCAGCAGGGAAATGGTACACCAAGGTTTATCAATAAGCTTAAAAGTAAGGCAGAGTAAAGGTTTTAAATCTTTATTACTTTATGTAATGTAATGTGTCCCAGTCAAAAGTGTGGGCACACCTTCTCATTCAATGTTTTTTTTTTTTCTACATTGTAAATTATTACTGAAGTCATTCAGACTATTAAGGACACTTAAGGAATCATGTGGTAACGTAAAAGTTTTAAATATGCTCTGAAGCATTTGAGTGAGCTCTTATCTGGAATTTTTCAGGGTCATCAGTGCTTTTTTAACCTCAAATATATAAAATTTATAATTAAATATATATATATATATATATATATATATATATATATATATATATATATATATAATATATATAATATGATTTATATAAAAAATCAGTGTTCTCAGTTTCTTTGAAAATAAGACCGTGTAAAGGTTGTAATGTCACTGAGATTTAATAAAGGTTACTTTATTAAATTCCAAGCTGACAGGGTGGACAGAAAATTCTCAGAAATATTAAAACAGCTTAATATTTTTATGAAAACAGCTAAAATAATAATCTAAATTGATAAATTGATAAAACACCATTACAACTTTGCCTAATGTAACACTTTTAGATTTACTGATGTACTTTAAAAATGTAATTAAATCTTTTAAAGCAAAGCCGACATGGAACAAAAAGTACTTTTAAGGGAATGTTAACTTTCCTCTATATCTGTAACAATGTGCACACGTTGAAGGATGTATTGTTGCACAGTGTCTTTATATATACATCACATGTATACGACGATGTTGCAGACACAAAAAGCTAATGGTAATATTCATCTAATTTCTTATCTAATAAGAAAAAAACACTTTTAGTAGTATTTGGTCATTTTCCTTCTATAATCCTTCTATTAGCTCCAGTCCCATATTTTTCCTGACAGTGAGGAGAAAGCTCTCACCATAGCTGTGCTGTGGATGCCACTGGCAGCTTCTCAGGTGAGCCACGATCCCGATTCCACAGAGCTAAAGTCCAGCAGAGGAGAACGTCCTTCAGATCTTCAGCCCTTTTTGGGTTTCCCAAAGGTTTCCAAAGTAAGTAAAGTTAATGTTGTCAGGAGCGGGAACTTCAGCAGCAGCTCTTGTCGCTTCTCAGAGAGTGAAAGTGTGAGTCTCTCTCTCTCTTTCTCTCTCTCTCTGTTTGCTGTGGAATGTGTAACAGCTGGACAGGGACACTACTCGAGCGCGTCACTTTGTTTCCCACCCGTTTTCACACAAGCCCCGCCTCCTGCGTTCTGATTGGCTGGTATTTCTGAAGAAGCGTCGAACATTTCTGAAATTCAATCTATCAACTATTCGAATAATCTGAGTTCAGGTTTATTTTAAAGATACTTAAACACAATATTAAAACTTTACTGTCGCTTCACAATGACTTCAGATCCAAGTTTTTTTTAAAGAGCCATCATCTGTCAACAACAACAATAAAGGTGATACAGTATAATAAAAAATAAGCAAGTAAAGGTGCAGTAAGAAAAGTAAAACTATTATTAGATATAAACATTAATATACAAATATAAACAATACAAAAAAACAATACAAAGTATGAAGGTAACCAGGCCATAAATAGGAGGTAGTACTACAAAATAAGTAAGGTAAAAGGGAAAACCAGGTATCAGCATATACAAACATACTGAAAAATAAAAACCTGTGCTAGTATTGTATTGTATTTATGTAGAATGTAAAAGTGTCTAGGAGTACAAATGTACAGGATGTACAGTAAAGTGACAGTAGTGTTCAGTAGTGCAAATGTACATGTACAGCAAGAAAAAAAAGAAAATAAATATATACCGAACTCCTCATAACACAGCTGATGCTCTCAAACCAGGGGCGCAGATGGAAATTTTGAACTGGGGGGGACCAAGCTGTAAAATCATATATATATGCTGCAATAAACTTTAGAATATTCACTTTTCTGATCAACACTAGCCATCTGGTATGTCAATGTCCCCAGTGCCATCTGCGTGCATTCTTACTAAGTAATTTAAGCTAAAGGGTTGTTTACTAAAATAACATAATTATTATTAATAATAATAATAATAATAATAATAATAATAATAATAATAATAATAATAACAGTCTACCACATTTGGGGAAGTTAACAGACAATCGGCCTGTGATACTTACATTGTTTGGTTTTTGAAAAAACGCTGTTATTGTTTTTTGTTTCTTCATTGCTACAGCCTAGGCAAGACCAGGAAGACAATGTTAACGTTTTACATCTTATAATTTCAGTTAACAGCGACTGCTTACTAAAATAACATCATAATAACATCATACATAAAATCAATGGAGAGAGCCGCTGCATGCCTCGGTGCATGCCGGATTGCGTTGCGTTTAACGCAGCTCCGCCCTCCGGCTCAACTTTATAAATCCGGCCGCCGCACTATGTCCAGTCCAGCCAATCAGGGAAAAGCAGGCTGCGTCCAGCCAATGATGGAAGAGCAGGCTGCGTCTTCACACACACACACACACACACACACACACACACACACACACACACAGAACAGGCGCCTTTCAACCACAGAAGAGAAGCTGAAAGCGGCAGAATATGGATTTATAGAGCTATAGGTTACAGTGAGGTTGGTAAAAAAATAAAAATATTAAACTTATGACTGTCTACTTCTGTTGCTTCATTTTAATTCAAAAACGAGCAAGGAGATCCAGCGCAGCGGATTGCGTTGAAAAAAGTGCCAGTGGACACGTCCCGTAAGGAGCTGGTAACTGCCTGTGTCTGTAGTCTACAGGCAGTTACCAGCTCCTTAGAACCCCGGACTTGAGAAGGTGCGTTAAATTTACATTGGAACTGGAACACGGAGCTCCGAACAATGTAACTTCTGAACTGAACGCTTCCTAGTTTAAAAACGAGGGCATTGTGGAACACAGAATTCCACAAACGTACAGTTAATTAAATTAAAACCCCAACGTTTATGCTTGTAGATGCTAGATTTCGGATGAGGTCACTATAAACCTGGGGGGGACATGTCCCCCCCGTCCCCAGTGCCATCTGCGCCCATGTCTCAAACACATTAAGACAACTGACAAGTTCAGCACAGCTATTAACTGAAAGCCATTCCAGGTAACTACCTCATAAAGCTTACTGAGAAAAAACAGATTGTTAATAATAATATGGCGTGGAAGAGGAAGGAAGACCCGTGAGACTCATGCTGAATGCTCAACAGCTCCTTTATTGAACCGGCTTGCCACTCACTTACAGTCTTGAACAAGACTAGGAGAGCTAAAACCATACCCACAGAGCTAAATAGCCCAAAGGCCACCAACCCAGCTGTGTGTCTCCCAGATGGCAGATCCAGAGTGGTGCCCACCCTCTCTGCATAACCCCTCCCAAGGGAGATGCCCCACCCCTGTCATCCTCGCACACAGGAGAACAGCAACATAGCCCCCCTCCCAAGGGTCAGCCGTCCCGGCGACCCCACCAACCCAACACAAACCCCGTGTACAACAGAAAATTATTATTATTTTTTTTCACAATCAGTCGCAAACAAAGTCATTAAGGCGGGCGGGCGGCACAATCATAGTGCGTCTGCCCCACCGAATCTTATACACCACCTCCCCCAGCCTGGACAGCACCAAGCACGGACCCACCCAGGCCGACTGGAGCTTCGGGCACAGTCCCTTCTTCCGCTGAGGGTTATATAGCCAAACCCTCGCCCCCACCGCCAACGGGTCCCCAAAGCAGCGCGTGTCGTACGCACGCTTCTGCTTCTGTCCGGCAGCAGACTGGTTGGAGCGCGCTAGACGGTGGGCCAATTCCAGCGAAGACATAAGGTCCGAGACAAAAGTGGGCATGTCCGAAGCGTACCCGCCCCCGTCAGGAGGCGCCCCAAAAGCCAGGGAGACCGGCGTCCTCAGTTCGCACCCGAACATAAGCAGAGCCGGCGTGAATCCCGTCGTCTCCTGCACAGCGGAGCGACAGGCCAGCAGCACTACCGGCAGGTGCCTGTCCCAGTCACGCTGGTTCTTGTCCTACACCATGGCCAACTGCGCCGCCAGCGTGCGGTTAAAACGTTACACCAGTCCGTCACTCTGTGGATGAAGGGGCGTCGTCCTGGTCTTATGGATTCCCAGGATGCGGCAGACCTCCGCCATGACCTCCGACTCGAAATTTCTCCCCTGGTCGCTGTGCAGTTCTTCCGGAACCCCGAATCTGCAAAAGAACTCCCGCACCAGGATATCCGCAGTAGTGACTGCCCCTTGGTCCGGCACCGCGTAGGCCTCTGGCCACTTTGTGAAATAGTCCATCGCCACCAGAACAAAGCGATTTCCAGAGTCCGTCACCGGAAAGGGGCCCAGCACGTCCACGGCCACCCGCTCCATCGGGCTCCCGCACTGGTAAGGGTGAAGTGGGGCGCGGGGCGCCCTCGAGGGGCCCTTCTTGGCAGCGCACACGTCACAGCAGTGCACGAAGAATTCCACGTCGGTTCTACACCCAGGCCAATAGAAGCGTTGCCTCAGGCGCTTCAGAGTCTTGATGACACCAAAGTGCCCAGCCCCAGGTGACCCATGAACTCCCCGTAGGACCGATCCCCTTAGCGCCCGCGGTACCACCACCTGAACAACGCGACACCCGTTCGCCGGATCCTCCCAGGTATGGCACAGCACGCCGTCGGACAAACTAAAACTAGCCCAGTTGGAGCGCAACGCCTTAGCAATCGGGCCCAGCGGCACCACCTTCCCCCACGACGGTGTGACGTTCGCACTGAGCGCGTGTACTGCCCACGATAATTCTCGATCCGCCCGTTGCTCATCGCGGAGCTGCTCTACGGACACCTGAGCCACCCCGACAGTGCCAGTAACATCCCCGGAGATTGCAGCGCAGCGTGCGGTCTCAGCAGATTTCTCATCAGCACAAGCACAATGTTTGCAGTCGGCGGCCACACACGGCCGGCGCGACAAAGCATCCGCGTTACTGTGGCCACGGCCTGGGCGGTGCACAACCTCAAAACGAAACTCCTGGAGTCTAGATAACCAGTGCGCGAGTTGGCCCTCGGGCTCGCGGAAATGCATGAGCCACTGTAGCGAGGCGTGGTCAGTGCGCAGCAGAAAGGGCACCCCATACACGTACGCTCGGAAATGTTTAAGGCTTTCGACCACCGCGAGTAGTTCCCGGCGCGTTACACAATAGTTGCGCTCCGCCTTGTCCAGGCGGCGGCTATAGTATGCTATTACGAGGCCGTGGTCGCTCGCATCAGTATCCACAATGAAACTCTCAGACACCTTCGGATACGCTAGAATCGGAGCATTGCACAGGCGGCTTTTTAGCTCCTCGAATGCCCGCTCCGCCTCGTCAGACCAGCGGAATTTCACACTAGGCTTAGTCAGAGCATGAAGCGGCGCTGCCACGTCCGCGAACCCCCTAATAAACCGCCTGTAATACGAGGCGAGCCCCACAAAGCTGCGAACCATTTTTGTGTCTCGCGGTGTGGGCCAGTCACGGACCACCTCCGTCTTTTTGGGATCGGTTTCCACGCCAGCACCGCTCACTACGTGGCCCAGGAAGCTCACGCGCTGCCTTAGCAGATTACACTTTGCCGGATTGAGCTTCAGGTTAGCCGCCTGAATCGCACCGAGCACCATTTCAAGGTGAGACAGTGCGGAGTCGAAGGCAGTTCCGTGCTCCAAGACATCATCCAAATAAACGACGCAGCACGACCGCGGAACCCCGCATAAAACACGCTCCATAAGACGCTCAAAAGTAGCCGGCGAGTTACACAATCCGAACGGAAGCACCGTGAAATGCCATAGGGCTGAGCCGAGCGAGAAAGCGGTTTTCTCCCTATCCCCCGCCGCGAGGGGCACCTGCCAATATCCGCTCCTCAGGTCTAACGAGCTGAACCAGGCTGAGCCAGACAGCTGGTCCAGCGTATCGTCGTTCCTGGGGAGCGGGTAGGAGTCAAGCCTCGTGACAGCGTTAAGTCGCCGATAATCCACGCAAAAGCGCCAATTTCCATCCTTCTTTTTCGCAAGGACCACCGGGGCCGACCACGGGCTGCTCGAAGGCTCAATAATGCCCGTACTCGCCATCTCGCGGACTAACTGCTCCGCCGCTACGCGCTTTGCTAACGCCAGACGGTGCGGCCTCAGCCTGATGGGCTGGGTGTCACCCGTGTTTATCGAATGAACCACAAGGCTAGTTTAATACACTCGCGCTCAGACACAGCGAAACTCGTGCGAAAACGGCCGATCAGTTCGCGCAAACGGAGCTGTTGGGGACCAGATAAACCCACACAACTGCGCTCCAGCATCTCCTCTATCGGCTCTACACTCAACCCCGCATCCAGCGGACCCTCTACCGCATCACGCACCGAATCACACACATTCCCTCCCACCAGTTCACTTACCCCTAACTCGTCGCGTATCTCTACGGGAAGTCCAGTCACCAGCACCGAGCCCCGTGCACAGGCAATGATAGCTCCGACGCGTGAGAGCAGGTCCTTGCCCAGAATGCACGGGTCGTTGATTCGTCCTACCCAGAACTGTTGTTGAAAGGGCCCCTTGCCGACATCAATCGTCAACTCCGTTAATCCTAGGAGACCTATAGGATCCCCGGTGACTGCTACCTCGGCCGCAAACTCGGCCGCTACCTCCGTCGCTAGCTCGGGCCGTATCAGAGAGACTGACGAGCCCGTGTCTACCAGCGCGTTCACCGTCACTCCATTCAATGTGCATTTCAGGAAATAGCCGCTGAGTCCGGCAGTTCCGGAATCAGATCCAGAGGGTAAGCATAGCGTTCCTGGGGCCACCGTAACCCTCACTGGGTGGTCCCGGCTCCGTTTCCCGGCCGGCTGCAGTGCGCTCGCTTGTGACCACGCCCCCCGCAGCGCCAGCACTCCAGTTGGGCATCAGACCGGCTCCGACCCCACCTCTGCGAATCACGGGCAACCGGCGACGCCCCCCACGGTCCAGGATGGCTTGAGAGGATGAGTTCGGACCGCTCCGCCACCTCCACCGCGGACTCCAGGGTCTGCGGGTCGGCCAGCCTCACATGTTTGCGCAGCTCGCTCGGCTCGAGGGCGCGCAGAAAGTGATCCAACGCGAGCCTCCTCTGGGCCGCTCGCGGAAAGTTGTGTAAGCTTGGCGGGTTAGCAGGGCCATCTCCGATGCCAGCACGCCGAGTGTCTCTCCCTGCTGTCGGCGTCTGTCCGCCACTAGCATTTTGGCGGCCGCCTCCGACGGTTGGCGGCTGAAACGTGTTCTCAGTGCCCGAGTCAGTTCAGGCAGCTCGCAGCGGCACTCGGCGGGGAGCTCGATCAGTACCCTCAGCGCGTCGCCCCGCAGCGCCCGGCAGAGGTTGGCTGCCGTCTCGGCGTCCGTCCAGCCCGCACCGCCCGCCACGATCTCAAGCTGAGCTTCGAAGGCTGTCCAGTCAGCGCTGCCGTCGTAGGGGGTAAGGCGGGGTTGAGCCCTCAAGCCCACCATCCCGGAGGCTTGCGCCGCCATCATCGCGCCGTCCGTTCCGCGAGTCGGCGCCGCTGTCCTTGCGCCATCCGCTCCGTGAGCCACCGCTGCCGTCCTCGCGCCATCCGCTCTGGGAGTCAGCGCCGCCGTCCTCACTCCATCCGCACTGGGAGCCAGCGCCGCCGTGCTCGCGTTGTCCTCTCCCCGGCCACGACCTCCGAACAGCCCACTGGCGCCGTCAGGTCCGAGTCCACTCCGCTGGAGAGCCTTGCCTCTAGTCTGTTGGTCCGCTGTCTTCCTCCTCATCCATTCGATTCCCCCTGCCAGCAGCTCAATATCTTCCAGCAGGGTCACTTCTGACACCAAATGTGGCGTGGAAGAGGAAGGAAGACCCATGAGACTCATGCTGAATGCTCAACAGCTCCTTTATTGAACCGGCTTGCCACTCACTTACAGTCTTGAACAAGACTAGGAGAGCTAAAACCATACCCACAGAGCTAAATAGCCCAAAGGCCACCAACCCAGCTGTGTGTCTCCCAGATGGCAGATCCAGAGTGGTGCCCACCCTCTCTGCATAACCCCTCCCAAGGGAGATGCCCCACCCCTGTCATCCTCGCACACAGGAGAACAGAAACATGCCTGCAGGCAGCCACACACACAACCCAGAGCCCCCACAATAATAATGAAAAATACTTTAAAATTTAAGGTGTGTCCAAACATTTTACTGGTAATCTATATATTTTTATAGCTTATTTTATGTGCATTTGTGTGAAAGAACACACAACCCTAATTTGTTTTTACACAACACATTTTTTCCCCTTAATTACTTCAAACGGGGCCCCTCAAAGGACATTGAGGTGGAAAAATTACATTTTTTACATGGGTCAAAAAAACTTGTGTGAAATGACTTGATTCATGATTTTCTTTCTTTAATTAATTATCTCTAGAAAATGATCTTGAGATAATTATTTATGGCTCAGAATGTCGATGGCACAGATGTTGTTCTCCCTATTAGAGTCAGTGTCTCATCAGAATTATTTTGATAAATCCTTAATAATATAGGTAAAATAATATTGCTTTAAACAGGGCTGAGGACTCTCTCACTCTAACAATTAAGATGATTAAGGCCAGGTTTTCCCTGTATTTTGCCTCGGTCTAAAGAAAGACTGTGCAAAACACTACTTAAATCATTGGTGTAAATGGTTGGGGCTGAACTGCTGAGGACTGGCATCACCAAGGCGTAAAAAATCTATTGTTTTTGTATAGATTATACACCTTCCACTTACTTCAGTGTGCAGATCTGCTCTAATCTGACACTCTGTATTCTTCCATTTTCAGATGAGCTTATAAATACATCCTCTGTCATACATTTATTAGGCTCAATAAAACAATTAACAATACCTCTGTGTTGAAAAAAGCAAATGTAACTGTAAACTGTGATCCCACCTACCACCCACAGCTGCAGAAGATATTCTGGTAAATAAAAGAACAGTCTACACAATGCAAATGGAACAAACAAACAGGGCATGGATTGAATGGATGTAAGGCCTTAATAATACAATAGGTGGAGGAAATAAATGATGGGAAAGGACCTGTTAAAATACCCATGCTTAATTTACTTACATAATAGAATACAGTTACAAACACATTTGTGAAAGGCTTTAATTCTTGAATGTTTCATGCAATATTTTTGTAAACCACTTTATTTAAATTTCCTTTAATTTCACAGGCTCAAAAGTTGTATATACCGTTAAATATATACTTTGACTCTTTAATTACAGTTATTTGCCTCATAATTACTTTATGTTTAACTAACATAATTATTATTAAAAGGGACATGTTTGATGTATTGGAAACAAATCCAATGTTTTTGATAACTAACTGTCTGAATTCTGGATTTCATGTAGCTACCTTTAGTTGCAGCTTGTAAGTGTTTTTAATACTTTCAGTTTTGTCTTCAGTATAAATGATCAAACTTATTGATGACTGATTCAGTAATATAGAAGCATTTAATTTTTTTGCCTTAAGAAGATCTTGAGTTGCTTTCACTGTTTGTTTTGGGTCATTATCCATTTCCATTTTGAAGCACCATCCTGTCAGTTTTGCAGAATTTGATTGAGTCTGAGCACAAATTAAAGCTGTATTTATATTAAAATTTATCATAACAACTATATCAACAGACACATCATCAATAAACATGAGTGATGCTGTTCCACATTGCAAACATACATATAATACTTACTTGCACATACTATAATGCTACTGCCACCATGTTTCACAGATGATATTTTCTGATTGGGCGGAATGGTGGGTAGCAATGTCGCCTCACAGCAAAAAGGCCAGGGTTCAATTCCTGGCTGGTGCATGTTCTTTCTGTCTCCGTGTGGGTTTCCTCTGGGTGCTCCAGTTTCCTCACATCACATGGTCCATATGGTCAGTGATGAAGTGGCCTTCATTTGTTTGTCTGCTCACCACTGCATTTCTAGTTTTTAAACAAAATATACCAAATCTTCATTTGGCCAACCTCTTATATCTCTACAATAAGTTTTACAGTGTAATAACGACCTGCCTGGTTTGCACCAGCATCTGTATTACTATCAGCCACACATCATTAGCTTCCACTGATCAGCTGCACAAACAGACCTGAGGCAGATGATCACTGACCACTGGAGCGGTCAGCAGAAGACCACAAAGCCTAGCCTCACCCTGGAGACCGGGAGAGTCCTGCAAGATCTTCAAATAAAGAACGACTGGGCAAGAGAGCTCTGAAAACAAACAAAAGTGCCGGAGCTCATCTGCCTGTATCTGTTGCGCCAGTCCGAACCCACAGGCCTCAAGCCAAGTGTGTGTGAGTGTGTGTGTCTCTGTAATTACACTACAATTAGTGTCCCTTTATATAAGTTACTGCCTTACTGGCAGCATGAAACATCAATAACATCACTTTAAATTCTTTTTATGATACTGCTGCTGCAGGATGCTGCTGTTTGCATAGGAAGAGGATGAAAGAGAAAAACAGAGAGAGAGAGAGACAGAGAGAAATAGTGGAAGGATGAGAAGAAAGAATGAGTGGGAGTGAAAACAGGAGTGAGGGAAAGAGGGAGGGAGAAATTGAGAAGGTCAGTCTTACCCACAGTGCCACTTCTTACTGAAGCAGAATTGGTTAATTCGTTCATGATCCTTGAAGTGATAGCTTGGTCAAAATCTAATTTTCTCACCCAAAAGGCTCACCCTTAACCTCTGAGGATTGTATAAACTTTTGTATTTTGGGGAAAAAGGTTAAGCTCTTGAAATACCATAAAGAAATTTGTCCAACCAACATTTTTCCTCCAGCAATATCTCGGCAGATGAAGAGTCATAAGCTATGAAAGCATTAATTTCTGAAGGGAACCAAAACATTGTTATGGATGAATATAAAAAGCAGATTTGTACCTGTAAGGATAAATACCATGGTGCTAGCAACCAAAACAACCCATATAGAGGCTTGTTCAGAGAGGACAGCTGTGCTGATTACATCTCTTTTGTCTCTGTGAATATACAAAGTATATCTCACTGCCTCTATAGTTCTTACAAATGACAAGGTTTTCTTTTCTTTTCTTTTCTTTTTTTTTTACTCTGACCTGATGTTCAGGCTTCAACAGTCCAAATGGACTAATTTAGTGAATGGATTAGTGTACACTAAATAAATCAATAAATAAAGTAATTAATAATTTAAATATTTCTCTATATAATATTATATTGTACCACAAGGACTATATAAATCCCTAAACACATTCATACAGTCCATCACAGCAGCGATTCCAGGGCCAGACTGAACAGAGAACGAGGCCTTCTCTGAGAAGTCTAAATTGAGAAACTGATCATTGGTCTGGCTCTGTCTGTCAGAAAGAGGTTCCTGTGGTCACTGAGGGTTCAGGCAAGCCCAGTCAAACAAACATGCAGTGGACGTCCCAAAAATGCATGGGTCACAGGAAGAAGACCCAAAAGCTGTCTTGAGGCTGGTGTCTGACACCTTCCTTCACAGCCCTGAGTTCAGACAAAATAAGAGCAACCTCACTTCCAACATAAACACTCAGCGCACACCGCAGATCCGCTGTGCTGGTGTTTGTTCCAGGCCTGAGCCCAAAAATACATACCTTTCTCCACACGGCACCTAATGGTACCCTGCCACAAACACACACAGAGGAAGAGAAAGAGTGTGAGAGAGAGAGAGAGAGAGAGAGAGAGAGAGAGAGAGAGCACAATAAGAAAGATGAAAAAAAGGGATTATGAAAAAAATAAAAAGTATGGAAAAGAGAGAAAGTATGAGTGAAAGAGTCAGATGACTGAACCATAATAGAAATATAATAATAATAGAATCTGTAATAGAAGCAGAGGGCAGAGTCAAGCTTGTCCAAATGGAGAAGGGTTAAAAAACATTCCTATTGGACAGTGACTAACTTTGGGTTTACTTTCTTGATTCTTAGTTTATTATTCACTTATATGTCCTAATGTGAAAATAATGTGAATGATTTAATAACGGCATACCTTTTTGCAGTCCCACATGGTTCTTAAATTCAATTCAATTCAATTAAGTGCGAACAACTGAAGTGTGGATTCAACACCCTTAAACACTTGGATCAGTTTCCCACACATGAATTATACCTAGTCTTGAACTACACAGCATATAAATAGGATATTTTCAATTGAAAGACAAATGTAGTCTAAGACTGTGCTTAATACCTGTTCGGGACCCCCCCCCCCTAGGTTTTATTATTCAGTTATTAATCATAATGAGGAAACTATATCTTCTAGAGTCCCACAGTAATATAGGTTGGGGCCAATGATGTTGATGTTAATATATAAAATATATATATTATAAATATATATAAGTAATGTAGTCATAAAAGTAAAAAAACTGAAGAACTGAAGTATGGATACCTTAAACTCTTGGTTTATTATTCAGGTATTTATCTTATGTGGAATGTGGAAACTATTGTGAATTATTTAGTCATTGGTTACCTTAGCATAATTTGTGGAGTTCCACATGGTTCTATTTTAGGGCACATGAAACTGGAATCCCTTAAGTTTAGATTTAATTTAAGTTTAGATTTAAATTATTTTTCAGTTATCCTAATGTGGAACTAATGTGACTGGTTTAGCTCTTCTTCTGGAGTCCCACAGGGTCCTATTTTAGGGTCTATGAAACTGATGTTAATTATGACAGAATTGTAGTTATGGAGGTGAAGAACTCTATTGGGGGTACAGTACATACATGGTCTAAGGGGTTAGAAGGCATATATATGCTGTATATTTCCTAAATTGTATTTATTGTATTTTTTAACCCCCCCCCCCCAAGACTTTCTAGCAAATTAGCCAGATTACCTAAGCCAAAAGGTCAAGCCTAATCAATAAGAGGAGAAATTCAAACACGGTTCTTTTGGAGAAAGCGGTCAGTCTTATGTGTGGGTATATGGGCATTCACTGTATGACAGTAGAAAAGCACCCTGTGGTTGGAGAAGCCAAGCAGAGTTTCAGTGCCAAACACAAACTCATCCCACTGATCCACACCAGCTTGCCGCAAACCACGAGGGTAAGCAGCAGATGTTTATTAGAAGAGACTAAATTCAATAAATTATATTAAATAATTATAAATGCATACATTATTTTGGAGTGTATGTTTATATATGTGTGAATTACAGCCTGTTAATACAGGCTCCTTGTTACCCACAAGCACTTTCAGTTCACATAGAGCTAAAATAACATTTAGCTACAGTTACACATAACATCTATTACCCTGAGAGCTAAAACATAAAGCAAAGTCTGTGATCATTTAATAAGTAATCCAATTTGTAATTGCTAGTTGATGGTGGTCCCTATATGGTTGGGAGGCTGGGAGATGGTGCTCCTTCAAGCATTAGGGATGCTTTACGATGGTCCGAAATCTTAGTCTTGCAATAGCTGTCCATGGTGGTCATGTGATCTCGGTTTCTCTGTAGTTTGCTTATGGCCTCTAGTGTCTTAATGGTCTGGGCAACCACCCACTGCCGATGTCATCTTACTGCCTGTTTGGGGAGGAGCAGGTCGTTGAGCCGGATCACCGTATTGGCAAAGTCCACCAGCTCCACAAAGTCTGAGGTAATGATGTTGACGCCGTTCACTCCTGGCTTCTGTGCTTCTACCCACGTCATGATGATCGGCAAGTTTCTAAAGAGGACAGAATAGAAGCTTCAGTCATTAGCAATCATGTGTTTCATGTCTGGATAATGTATGGATCATATTGGATATACTCTGTTCTTACTCAGTGTTCAGATTTTTCATTCTACTGTAAAATTGTAATCTCAGGCGAGATGCCACTGTGTAAGGTAGTCCTTCCTCTCCCCCATCACTCTGATGTCTTGCATTAAGTATTTTCCTCCAAGCATGTTTAGTTGTTCAATAATATATTTTTTTAGCTGCACTTCACCCTTCCAGCACTTATGCAATGTGTAAAAAGGAAAGTTCTAGTTAGTTTATGAGAAATGTTAAAGAAAAAAAAACTGGGATGAACTGTTGATTTGAAAAATAATTAAACCTGTGGTTTTAGCAGTTAAAAGACTTTGAATTTGATGTATCTTAGTGGGCCAACACCAGCAGATGACATGTCTCTCCAAAACCATCACTGATTTTGGAAACCTCTAGACCTCAAGCAGTTTGGACTGTGTGTCTCTCCACTCTTCCTCCAGACTCTGGTCCCTTGTTTTCCAAATGAAATGCAAAATTTACTGATGGTCAGTGATGGTTTGGAGAGTCATGTCATCTGCTGATGTTGATCCACTGTGTTATATCAATCCTAAAGTCAGTGCAGAGTTTTTTTTATGAAAATCTTACAGCACTTCATGCTTCTCTCTGCTGACTTTTATGAAGATGTGGATTTCATTTTCCAGGAGGACCTGTCATACTGCCAAAAGTACTAATTGGTATATTAATTGGTATTTTGGGTTTTGAATTTTGGGTTTTTATTAGCTGTAAGCCATAGAGTTTCACATTTTTAACTGAATTATAAATATAAATGTGCTCGTATATACAATATTTCAAATAGAAAAAAACATAGTCTTTAAAAGGCCTAGAGTAATTTTTGAATAAAAAAAAAACTTTTTTTCTGGAAATTAATTGATTTTACTGTCAGATTCAACTGTCAATTCCTAAGCATGCTGCTAAATTTAATGCATTAAATGTTCAGGTCCTGCTGAGTGAAATCTGACCAATCAGAGTGCTTGTTTTTCTGCATCTTCCCAGATACCACTGAAAACAAAATTTTTACAAATGTACCCACTGTTACTTAACATTATTGGAATAATGAATTAAGACTAGAATAAGAATTAGTAGTAGTTTAAAAAACAAGCTTAATTTAATTTAAATAAAATACAGAAACAAAAATCTTAAAAACAATATCCATTCTTTTAGTGTATTGTGACTAGCTTGTTAGCTTGTTTAGCAAGTGTGTTAGCCTGGTGCTAACATTATAATCCTAGATCAGGATACTAATCCTCGCAGTTAAATCAGAGACTTATACGACACATTCTATTTATTTCTTGTCGATCACTTTTGTATTTCATGCCCATTAAAGTCCACATGCATGCACTACCCTTTTAAAGAAAGTTAAACTGGACTAGTCTTGGATTGGTATTAATGTGAGTTGCTTCTACTTTAAACTGTAAGTAAACTCTTCCAGAGCTCAGAGTCTTTCTCCTGTCTCCACTAATCTACAGCAGCAGGCTCAACAAAACCAGGAAATGGGAAGCTTGAGCGGAGTTTATCCTGGAATAATAAACAATACCCCTTCCACGCTAGGTCACAATTAATCTTTTTCCTGTGAGACAGCTGTCTGAGTACGATGTCCACCAAGAGGCACGTCTGGTCGCCTAGCAGTCAAGTTACACAAGTTTGATCTTTGCCACCCAGCCACTCAGAGACACATTTCATCCTTACTCCAGCCTATAAATTCTGCAACAGTATCCAGACTTTCTTTAAGATGTTAAAGTGCACATGAAGAACCTTGTTTCCCTGCCAACTTCATAGAATTGCAGTGATGGTATAATGGGACAGTCTGGAGCAACCACACCTGAGTTTACATTCACCATGCCCAATGCCAAACATAGAAGGGCAAGAACGGTATAAATCCACCCAGCACTGGAAAGTTGGGAAATGGATGAGTTAGAACGTCTACTGATTAATGATTAAAACTGATTTATGCTATTATGTTTTATTTTATCAGATGCTCACAGCAATATTTCAGACCCTTTACAGTAAACCAAAGAACTTCACTACAGTACGGTGTAATCCAATGCTTTATTAATAAGAATGTTCTGATCAAGGTTTTTTGCATCTCCAATCTGATATGGTTACCTCAATTCCGACTGTCAGCTGATACCAATCCGATCTTTGTGTTTCTATATATAATACAGATGTTCCTTACTGCACCAACTAAGAATGTCTGTTAATGGGACCTAGAGTACATCAAAGGTTACTGTGCTACAACAGAGCTAAGGATTAGAACTGGGTCACGATTTAAAAGCAGATACCTGATCCATTGACAAACGCCTGGATTGCCCCGATCCTGATTTATTGGATTGATTTATAGGAAAGATTTGGGGATTTTTGGAAAAAGTGGGTGAACAGATAGTTGGATACTTCTTCACATAAACAAATACTTTAGAACCTTCGTCTAGACCAAAATAGATTTCTATAAATCACTATTGGAACAGCAATGCCAATGCTGTCTAAGGCTACATTTAAGCAGTGTCCAGATACCCAACTATAATTCACTTCTCATCATCAAAAATCTGACTTGAAATTAAAACATATGGTAAAGAGGAGATGAGTGAGGAAAAACTTAGGTCTATTTTGGTCTGGTTGGTCTTTTCCATAGACTGCTATATATACAGTCTATGGTCTTTTCCCTTTCTTACTCTTCAGGAGCAAAAGTAAAAGCTCACCTGTACTGCCATCTACTGGCTACTTATTAAACCAATTAAATACTAGACCTGCCCGACAAGCCAAGAACCTTCAGATCTGACTCAAAAAGAAAACTTGCTAGTCTAAGACTGTTTAGACTGTTAATATAAAAAAAAAAACAATATCCTATGTAACTTTGCAAGTTTCCAGCATGATGCTGCCAAGCCCTGCAAAAAGACTCTCACCAGTGTCAAAAGCTCACCTCTCCACAAGGTAGTTTCGCAGCCCCCTTACAAGACCTCCGACAACAGTCTTGACTCTGGGGGTGAGGATGGCCTGGGACACATGGAAGCTGCCGTATTTAGCCCTCTCACCCAGTGTAGTCTCCAGAAACTGGATGAGCTTTGTGGTGTCGGTGGTGTTGGCCCATGGAGCTGGGATTTTATTTCCAGGCCACATCACTGGACAGCCCTCAGCAAATGAATGATGATAAAACACCAGGACCTGTGAGATAGATGATAATATAATGTGATGTATATGCGTAAAATAATAAAATGTTTCTATCTGGACTGGCTGTAGAAATGTCTGACTGGGATTCCCACCATCTTTTACTTAATCAATTGAGTGTAATGTTGTTATTTGACCACTAAATGGTACGGGTACAAAGAAGCAGAAATGTAATGTCATTATATGAGGATAAAAACTAAATAAATTTGATTTGTTTAACACTACATTGTTAAACGTACGCCAATCATATGGCAGCAGTGCAATATATACGTGGCATAATCAATCTCTCAACCAATTATTTTTGTATTATTTTGTATTTTTATATTTTCAACCAAGCATCTATTGGTGTAATAAAGAAAAAGAGATGAGAGAGGCCAACAGAGAATGGCCAGACTTGTTAGAGCTCACAGAAAGGCTACAGTAACTCAGAAGCTGAGGCTGGAGTGGTCACCACAATTGAAAAGATGAGGACTAGAAAAAAAAATTAAATAATCCCAATTTCTGCTGAGGCACACTGGTGTTTTTTCAACTGGTCTTTTTAACTGGTCTCTCTTCCTCATGTCCTGAGCTGACTCCTACTGTCTGCTTCTTATTCATCTTCTTTTATCCATGTATTGAGATGCCCTGTTCCTCCTGTTTTGCTGCACAGTCTGGCTCTCCATTACATTGCTGCCTGATGCAGTGATAACTTCCTGTAAACCAATGCAGCATAATATACGGCAAAAGTCATCTCAGACTGGTTTCCTGAACCTGGAGTGCAGTGAAACCTGATTTATTAGTCCCTGCCATGCATTACTCATAGAATCTAACAGGTAGACTTGTGGATATGTCTAGTCAGGCTGAGTAGAGGTAGGAAGTGAGATGGTAATCTTGCAGAGATTAGGGTCAGAGCACAGCAGGAACACCTGACCTCTGCCACAGGTTGAGCGTATCTCATGTATACCCGATTGAGAGTACTACTGAGTGCTATGATCTCCCCTAATTCACACACCATATCTACAATGAGCTCCACTAGCTGTGTACTGTATACTTCTTAGTACATTATATGCACTGTACATTTTACCTTTATATACAGTACCAGTCAAAAGTTTGGACACATCTCTTCTCACTCAATATATTTTCATTCTTTTCATGATTTTTTACATTGTAAATGTAATATTGAAGACATTATAGCTTTACAGAAACACATGCAGAGTGCTGAGCAATAGTTACTGCTTTTCCTTCACGCTGTGAAGCTCCAGCTCATCATCTCAAATCACCTCAAATCACCATCTCAGACAGGGGATTGTCAAACACTTTTTTGTTTACTACGTAATCCCATATGTGTCAGTTAAATGTCTTAATCTCTTTAATATTGATCTACAATGTAGAAAATGAAATGAAATAATGAAATAAAGAAAACCACTGAATAAGAAACTGTACCCAAACTTTTGACTGGTACTGTATGTGATGCTGTTTACAACACCAAAACTAATTATATATATTGCACCTGAACATTGTGCTCTGCCATTAAACTTTTGCAATATATTGAGCAAACATCCAATTACAACTACAGTATATTTATTAGTATATTTAGTAGCTTAATCACACCTCTGGCTTCAGGCACACATTTATACATATTTGTGTTTATTTTATTGTATTAATTGTATCTTGTACTTATTGTCTATGCACAGTCTCATTTTTGTCTGTTGTATCAGAGATAAAAGTGACCTTGATTATCATTAACATGATAAAAATACATGAGCAAAAAAATATACACTACTGGAGTCTTATTACTATGAAGAACAGATTTGGCCCGAATGATAATTTGGCAATTGAGCCCTTCCAATGAATATCCATATACCAACCACATCAAAAGAAATCAGTTATTTTGTTTACTATTGACAGTTATTTTGTTTATGTAAAATGCCTTTATAAATGAATAAATATAGGTGTAAATTAAACATAGTTTAGTTTTAGTAATGTAAAAAAACAAACATGAATAATTATAATACTTAACTGTCTAGGCCACAGTTAAGTAAGGGCAGGTCTTCTATAGGACTATCCTACGAAGACAGTTAGACTAGAACAGTGTGACAAGGCATCATTGTTGTCACCACAAAGTCCCACTTCTTGCATTTGCAGCTGGAAGCCTGTGCATTTATAAAAAGAAAAACGATAACACTTTAAAATTGACTCTACTCCAGATGCTTCTAGATGGACCTTCACTAACATAGCACCTGAGAAATTAAGCCTCTTGACTGCAGCCTAGCCAAGGAGTGTCCATTCTCTTTTGCCAAATCTGCATTAGAACAACTGATTAAATTCCAAGCTTGGCTAGTGAGGATATTAACTGATTTAATATATCAAAGAGAAATCATTTTAAATCTTCACAAAAACGCAAAACAGAACAAACAACCAACAAAAGTCCTACATTGACTAGGTGAAGATCTTTTATCACCTGTTTCTTCCTTTTTCTTTTTTTTTTTTTGCCAATATCCAAAAATGTATATTAACTAATATTAATCCAGTTCACCTTCAATGGACCCTTCAGACAGAGCACAATTTAGCTATCCTCTGTGTGTTGATTAGGCAGAAAAAACAAAAGCATGCCACAAGGTTTGATGGTAAGTAAGAAATTCTGCTGAGACACACTGGGTTACTTCATGAATGCATGTTTTCAATTTAGCGTCTGCTCTAAATAACAGGATGTTCACGTTCCATTAGTTTAATAATATCACAGCCTTCTCAGATCTTTCAACAGCAACTGTATGTAGTCATAACTGAAAAAATAGCATGCAAAGCGGACAAGCATATAAACGCACTGACGCACGCACGCACCTACACAGTAAAACAGGAACTGACTTATTACCGAGTTCCTACACACCTCCTGTCCTGTAGCGACTGGTATCAATGTGCTGAACACTAATCTCTTCAACGTCTTTCCCTAAGACTTTTACATTGACCTGCTTATGCTAGAAATAACTGCAAGCCCACGTCCAACGCCTGCCTGTCTGCCACAGTGAGTAAAGTGTGTGGCAGTTTGTTTTGGTTGAGGGTGAAAAGTGAAGTGGCATGTTAGGATGGAAAAGGGAAATTGTGGTGTAAGTGATAAATTGTTTTCACAGGCCAGAAAGTCTCTAATTACTTTGACTGCCATTCTGACCCAGCCTTCTTAAAATGTCACACACAGTCAGTCAATGCTCATCAATGGACAAGCTCTTTTCCGTGACCATCTTAAATTCCTTAAGCTACACACGGGATGCAAAGCAACAAGGCTCAGAAAGCAAGGTTGCAAAAAGAGCTGCATGGTATTTTTATCAAAATATTTGGGTCTGTACCCAACTTTTGTCAGTTGAATCAAATTAACCTTGTGTCAATGTTTTTGTTCCTTATATAATTATCTAGCAATCAGAGAATTCCAGTGCTTAAGGGTTGATTTACACCACATTAAGAAAGTTAGCAGAGACATCAGAACATATTTTTAGGCATTTAGAAATCAGTTGAAAAGGATGCTGTTACACCTTTGCCCATATTTGCTGTGTCTCTTCTTTTCTCTGTCTGTTCTGTATGTGTTTTCACACTGCACTTGGTAGATATGCTGCTGTTTGCTGAACCCTCATTGGAGAAGTTTGGCACTGCCGCAGAGCAGTGCAGAAACATGGTTTAACTTTGACCTCACCGCAAGCGGTACCACAGTGGAAAACACGTGGTGTGAACTCACGTGACCAAGAAAAAACTGTAGTCCAAAAAACACAGGCAAGGGACTAATTTTAAAAATATACTCCCTATTCTCCAATAGAGATAACAGGAGGAAGACCAGAATCAAAGCTCCACACACCACACACCAAAACACTGGTCGCAGACATGGAGTGTTTTAGAAAACCCCTCCTATTATCAGCAGACAACACTCAGCAGCACAAAGCAACCACAACTGGCCAGCATCCAGCAGAGAGAAAAGCAATGCAGCATACCGCGTTTATTGTAAAAGCACCTTAAACTTTTACGCTGACCTCCATTGGAATCAGTTGTTTCTCCAGTGGCAGAGCGGTTTGGCGCTGCCTGTTTCCACACCCATAACCACACCTCCACCACACCAATGCTTACTGCAAAAAAGTAGTACCCTAATGTGATAATTAAGGGTAACTAATATTTCAGGGTATAATATTGTTCACGGTTTTAAAAAATGTTGCCGATATTCATTCATTCATTTATTATTAATGACCACACAACAAGTTGGTGGAATTTACTTACGGTACAGCATAACATAACATGCTCACATCTCTGTCTGTATCAAAACAACAAACAACACATAACAGTGAATAGACAAATACATACATAAACAGTTAAACCTGGTTTAGTAAACGTACAGCGGTTGGGAAAAAACTATTTTTAAATCTGACAGATTTGGTTGACAGTGACCTGTAACGTCTTCCAGAAGGCATAAGTGTAAATAGATGATATGCAGGATGGGAGGGGTCTGAGGTGATTTTTATTGCTCGTTGTGTGATGCGTCTGTAATATAAAGTGTCAATGGATGGGAGGATGTGCCCTGTGATTTTTGATGATTTATCTACTATACTTTGCAGTTTTTTGCGTGAATGGGTATCCAAATTCCCATACCACACTGTTATGGATGAGGTGAGTATGCTTTGAATGATGGCAGTGTAAAACTGAAGAAGGATATTTTTCCTAACTCTGAATTTTTTTAGTTGTCTGAGAAAGAATAGCCTTTTATTGGCATTTTTGTAGAGTTGGTGTCTTAGGTAAAGTATCATCCAATTGCATTTATTGTCTCTATTATAAAAAGCCTACAACTGCTTGAAGAATCATTGACTTTAAATGGGCAGCCCTAAAAATATTACACACTGTCTTAAGAGTTCTTGACAGGAACTAAAAGAAAAAAAATGTTTTTCACACTTACAGAGCTCAGTTACAAACAAATACACAAAGTAACCCCTAATAAAAGACTTCACTGAAAGAGAAAACCTGTTGTGACAATATTTGACACCTTTTTTTAATGGTCATATCTTTACTGATATCAAGACGAATTTGAATATATAAATTAGTCATCTAGCCAATCAAAAAAATGTGCTGTGAACATGCTGACGAATTGCAGAAGGTCCTCTTGAGTTTACATGAACCAACAAGCTGAGACAAGCTGAAAATGTTTGATTGTGCTGGCTGTTAAGGATGCTACACCATTAGTTTAAAATGCTAAAGTACACTAACCTGCAAAATGCATGGGATGTGGGACTAGTATAATGTCCCATGATTTTTGCCATTTCCCATTGGAGCTTAGAGAACTCTGTATTGACCTGCTGGATATGTATATGGGGTCTTAAGCATTGAATGGGGATGTATGCCCAATACATGTGGAAAACTGTGGAACACAGAATGTTAAATGCCTGAACTTCTTAGTAAATGTAACATTCCATCCATCTGGCACTCACTACCAGGCCACGCACAAACTTTCTGCTACTTAATTTATGTCACTTTGCCAATAAGCATGCTGGTTATACAGTATTTACAACCTTACTTAAAATATACCACCTCACAATGTATGCAGGTGTGGACATTCCTAAATCATCCCCTGAGATAAAACTTCATGATAAACTTACATACTGGTATCCCATGACTTTGGCACAATAGTTTGTATTTAAACATCTAGCAAGATCATAGCATTATGGTATTTTGTTCATTTCCTGCTGTCTAAGTTGCAGATATTGAGAAATCACCTTTCCCTCGAGTGAGCCATTACCTGGTACTTCTTCTCCCACAGATAGTCTAGTGTGATTTCCTCCACAGCATTGATCTTGCAGAGCTTGGACCCAAAAACCTCCTGCAGCATGTTGATCAGATAGCGATGGTGCTCTTCATCCATAGCGTAGTGGTGGTTGAAGTCCAGGAAGACGACCTCTTTGCGGTGTGCACTGAGGAAGGCATTGATATCCAGGAGTCCATCTCGCACTTTGTGGCCAAACAGACCATGGATAAAGTAGAGCTCATGACCTTCCTCCCCTGGTTTGGAAGAGACTCTGAGGTCAAAGTAGCGAATGCCTCCATCTAGCTGCTCCCTGAAGGTGAGGTTCTGAGTCATGGACCACTTCTTCATCACTTTTTTGGCCAAGAGCCGAAAAATTGTGGCCAGGTGCTTGACAAATGCCTTCTGATCAGGGCCAACTGGAGCTTCTTCATCCACCCAGAAACTGAAGGAGTCGTGGGATCCTTGAATAATCACATACAATAAAACACAAAAAGAAATAAAATAATTCAGTTGGAATGAACTTTGCTGTATTTGTTTTGTTGTTTTTGTAAAAAAACACATGACCTTTTCTTGAACTTATTTATGAATTAAATTCACTGAAAACTATGTCAGGAGAATATTCAGTTTCCTTTTTTTCTAAGAACTATATGTGAAATAAATGGGTGGACAACATTTCAGAAACACTGTGTCAAATACTTGTTATAGGTGACCTCCCATCAGTTTGACTATTGACCATTTGTTAATTTGGTGGTGGAATATTATCAGCTCAGAAGTGACTTTGGTATGGGTAGAGACATGATGATGTGTGAAAAATCAAGCATATACAGTATATATTTTTACGTTAGTACCGCAGACTGCTAAGGAGAGAATATGCTGCAAACCAAGAATAGAGATATTGAACTGTGTACTTTTGTGTGTACTTTTGCTCACAAGTGGTGCACAGAGAAATATGAGCTAGAGTCTTTAATTTAATACAAATATAAAGTGTACTAATATATAGGCCTGTTGCATTAGATTATGTTTGTTTATTTGGGATATTTATACATTTTAAAATACTAATTCAAATAAAGTCAGTCAATAAAATCAGTCAGGATTGGAAACAACACCTCCAACACCACTGCACTGAGCACCGGTGCCCCCCAGGGCTGTGTGCTCAGTCCACTGCTGTTCACCCTGCTGACTCATGACTGTACTGCGAAGTACAGCTCAAACCACATCATCAAGTTCGCTGATGACACAACTGTAATTAGGCTCATCAGCAAGAACATCTCCAATCCTCACCATGTTCTACAGAGGGACTGTAGAAAGCATCCTGAGCACCTGCATTACCGTCTGCTTTGGGAACTGCAACATTTCAGACCGCAAGACCCTACAGCGAATAATGAGGACAGCCGAGAAGATCATCGAAGTCACCCCCCCCACCACCGAGATCTACACCACACTCTGCATCCACAAAGCCACCACATTGTGGACGACCCCACCCATCCCTCACACTCTTCGCTCTGATGTCACCCGGCAGAAGATGCAGGAGCATCTGAACCTCCACTACTAGACTCTGCAACAGCTTCATCCACCAGGAAGTCAGACTCCTCAACACACACAACCTCTACTACCAGACTCAGCAACAGCTTTAACCACCAGGCATTCAGACTCCTCAACTCACAGAGACAGAGTCCCACCACTACTCCTCCTATATACTCACATAAGGACTCTACTGAACCCACCCATCACTCTTCACACCCACAAAGCTGTACTAAAACCCTACCATCACTCTACACACACACTCACTCTCTCAGCACACAGAGACCGAAATGTCTCAACCCTATCAGCAATATTTGCTGCTTCTTCCAAAATAAACATAAACTCTCTACCTCAGTAGCTGCTGTGATTATGTATGTTCTATATGTTACAGTATTTTACATATCTCTGCATCTTATTCTCACTATGAACATTTCATTGTACCGTATCAGTACTGCATTGTCCTGTCCTATTAAATTATCTCATCTGCTGCATTCATTGTATTTATTGTAAAGTTTTAGTTCTATGTTGCCCTTTCTTTACACTTTCTTTGCACTTTATGTTTGTCTATTGTATTGTCAGATGGGTGATTTGAGATTTGAGCTGGTACGTCACAGTGTAAAGGAAACCAGCAACTATTGTTGAGCACCTCCAGAAACTTTTTCACGATGCTGAGAAAACTATTACAGGTGACTCTCCCTCATGAAGACAGTGAAAGCTAAATGTGGCTAGTTAAATTAATCTAAATTATAAAACATTCACAAAGCAATGTTCTTCTAAGTAGTTCTAAGTGGAAAAAACTACCTTCTACTACATGATCAGGAGCGTCCCTCGCTATCTTTAAGAAATTCCTGAAGACAGAGCTCTTCAAAAAGCTCTAAAAAAAACTAACCTCATTTCACTTCTTCCCCTCATTTACTCCTCTATCCCAAATTTTTTCCCTTTGGCCTCCTTTAGGCCCTATCTAAAGATGTTTTCTGCCTTGAACTTCTATGTCCTCTGTTGCTAATGTACATAATTATTTCTAAGTCACTTTGAATAAAAGTGTCTGCAAAACGTAATATAATTTTACTATGTAAAAGTAACACATTGAATGAGAAGAAGTGTGTCTTAAGTTTGACTTGTGTTTGTTTGCTTTAATGACCAGTTGATAGTGTTTTCTTTGTGGGACATACAGTTTGTTTTTAAATTATTCTATATAACATTATTATTAATAATAATAATTGTGAAATGGTTGAATCAGAATAATAAAAAATAATAATAAAAGGACTGACTTTAAGCAAATGAAGGACTGATTTAACCACTTTACAAGCACCAAAAACACAATACTGTTTTAGAAAGTTTACAACGAGAATTAAAGAATATCTTCAAGATACACACATTTTTATTTGTGACCCACCTGAAGGTATTATTGTATTGGATGTAGATATGCCTTTTAACTTTATATTTAAAATAAATAATAAATAGGTCAGTAAAATGTGGTCTGTTCCTGGAGAGACACATTATGCCATGGTAGATTAATCCTCCACTATCCCCAGCACAGGAGTCCTGTTTTCTTACATATTTTAGTACTAGAAGAAAACAACACTAGACAGCAGTATTCGGTGACTACAGTCACTTGTACCTCCATTCACAAAAGCTATCTATCTGGTTTACAGTCAGAGGAGCCCCACCTGGCACGGCTAGGAACTTCAGCGGCATGGCCGTTAGAGTTGGGCACAGGGAGCCCATCCAGTCCGCGTTGTTGATCCGGCTGCCGATCGGTCTGGTCTTCATCTTGACCCCAAACCCCTCACCGCAGGGTGTCAGCAGTACCCCTCACCTTTCCATTTCAACACCGATGACCACTTACTCACTGCCGGGTCAGCCATACTAGTCCAGTCAGCGACTGCCACTGAGGAACTGGCCTCCTGAAGACTGACTGAGCGCTACCGTGAACCAGCAGCACTGAGGGGAGCTAACGAGTCCACTAATCACTGTAATCAGCTTAACCCCAAATCACAGCTACTCATCCTCCTCCCTGCTTCCCCACTCCACTACAGGAGTCCTGGGTGAGGGGAGGTGTCTCTGGATTAACCCCGTGAAACACACACAAAGTCACTGGGACTTCAGTATACATAGTACTCAAATTACCCTCATTAACTTGGTTATCAAGTTTAAGTCCCTTGTCCCTTTTTTTTAAGTTTAACCCTTGTCCCTTGAAACAGAGTTACAAGAGTAAAAAGTGAAATCCTCTCCTAAGAATTGGGACAACCAATAAAGGACCCAATACAGATAGCTATATAACAGAGGAACATGAATTCAAATCTATAGCAAGTATACATTGGCTCAACCTTGGCTCAACATCATTGTTTACGTTGGCATGACATTGGCCAATCATGTAGGTCCAACATCTTTTTGTACAGTGGGCCTACACTGGCCTGACGTAGGATGCCAAACAATGTTTGACATTGGGACTAGTTTGGCCTGACATTGGGTGTCAACTAATGTTTGACATTGGGCCTACATTGGTCTGGTGTTGAGCGTTAACCAATGTTTGACATTGGGCCTGTCGTTGGCCTGCTGTTTGGTGTCTACTAAAAACTTTAGGGCATCATATGTTGTCAGGAGGAGCAGCAAATAATTGTTATCATCCATTCCTTAATTCCTCTCTGATGGGAAGCTGAAAATAGCTTTTATTAACATTTATTTTAGCTTATCTTTTTGTTCCACCTTAAATGCTACAACCTCTGCCATCAGTTGCATTATTTAAGGTGGAACGGGCAAGTTTGCTACTTACCTAGCTACTGAGACGCAGTACAAGACATTTTTATACTTGTTATTAAGAAAATGGTCACGAAACATTGAAAATACACACTATGGTAATATAGTGGTTAGTTACTGGTGTCACACTAATTAGAAGAAGAGGATAATTTAGCTTGAACAGTGTTTTTGTTGTGTGCATTGCAATATTTTGAGCAGAACTGGGCTCTTACACTGCTAATTGAACCTTCACATTCTGCTCTTATTGGTGCAATAATGTGCAATTAATGAAGATTGGACACCAGGCTGCTCCAATTTAGCCATGAAACCTCCCACACTAAAATGACAGGTGTTTCAGTTTCATTGTCCAACCCCTGTATCTGTCAGGTGTTAACAGTCATGTGAGGCCTTTGATCCTCTTTTTTGGTGTTGAAGATTCCATCTTGACCTCCCCTACAGTTCTCTCCTGAACTTTAGAAACCACAAACATGAGCATCTTATCACCTCCCCCCATTCAGTAAGCAAATGTTACTTTCATTTTCAGATTTATAGAAAATTACATAGAGTAGCAGAGGGTTCACACAAGTTTCGAAGAGTCAGATGGATTATACAACTTTTTGTAGTACAATTTGTAGTAAACCAATTCACGTGGTGTTCCTTGTTTTAGGACTATAGGCAGAAACTGGAGTCCAAAAAACAGTCCATTCACACACAGGGAGAACATGGAAACTTCACACAAATAGGGACCCAAGACCCCAGTGCTGAGAGTGAGTGAATGAATGAATAAATGTGCTAACCATTGAATATGTTTAAACACTTTGTGCTGCAAGGAACCCCATGTACATGTGTAATCTTTAATTACCCAATGTGTGCTATAACTCTTAGGGCGTTTTCGCACCAGCACTGTTTGGTCCGGTTAAAACGAACTCTGGTCCGTTTGTAACTTTAGTGCAGTTTGATTGAGCAGGTGGGAAAACAGTAATCGCACCCGGGTGCGGATCAAAACACCCAGACGGAGACCTGCTAGAGGAGGTCCCAAACGAACTCTGGAGAGGTTCATTTGTGGTGAGAATGTAATCCGGTCTCCAGTTAATCCAGCTATTAAATATACCGTAAGGGTGCAGACTGTGGCTGGGCAACCTGCTATACCACCCCCAGCCACCAGAGGGAAACCCAGAACCACTGCACCCTGATAACAGGCAATTAGCAACACCTGTTCCTCTCCTACTTAGCCCTGTGCTCAGTCTTAAGTTTTCCTGACACGCAAAAGTCTCTCTCGAGTGTTCTCTTGAATATCTTTTCTCTTTACTATTGTGTATCCCAGACCTACCCTTGTGAGGTTTCCTCTCATGGTTTCAGGTTTACGGTCTCCTTTCCAAGTAAAAAAAAAAAAGAGAAAAGGGAAAGAAATAGTCTTCATTCTAAGTATTGTGAGTTTCCTCTTTTCATTTGGCTAGCTTGCCCCTTGTTTATTGGTTTGAGAAGCTTAGTCTTGTGTTTTCTTTGCTTTGTGATATTTGAGCTGGCCAGTCTTCCCCTTGCAGTCTAAGTTTTCCCTTTGACCCTAATCTCTTATTTAACTGCTCCAGTGGTGCAGTGCTTTTCATTTGTTTTACAAAGCAGAGGCTGGGGTTTTATCCCTCTGTAAAGCAACTTTTCAGTTTCTATTTTAAATATAAATCTCCCTTGTTCATACTCCCCAGTTTCATTAGCACTTTCTGCTTAGTTATTTCGTTTGTTCCTTGTTTCTGTTTTTGTTCTGCACTTGAGTCTCTCTATGAATAATTCAGTTGGTAGCTCATTTAGTTTACTTTGGTATCCCACCAAAAACGCTCCAATTTAACAAACTCATCAACTGATCTGGTCGAAAGAACTGACTTACAGGTGTGAAAATGCCCTTAGATCATAATAATAATAATATTAATAATAATAATAATAATAATAATAATAATAATAATAACAATTTTATTTTATTTTATAACAATTTATTTATACAGCACTTTTCATACACAAATGCAACCCAAATTGCTTTAAACAAAAACAAGAACATCCCTTTCAGACAGCTTCCTCCTGCGCCCACAGTTAATCCTGTTGGATGTGGTTGATCCTTCCTGGTGGTATGCTGACATTACCCTGGATACCGTGGCTCCTGATGCATCACAAAGACTTGCTGTCTTGGTCACAGATGCACCAGCAAGACGTGCACCAACAATTTGTCCTCTTTTGAACTCTGGTATATCACCAGTGATGGTATAGTTACTTTGAAAAAGTAATCCGATTACTGATTACTGATTACTCCTTTAAAAAGTAACTTAGTTACTTTATGGATTACTTGATTTTAAAAGTAACTAAGTTACTTTACAAGTTACTTTATTAGTTACTTTCAGCAGCTGCAGACACCACCTCCCGCCGCCTTAACATAAACATTATAAACAATTTTGCCAATACTCCCTTTATTGGAAAATGCATTTTTAACAGCAACAATTTATCTCTATTAAGTTGAACTATTTCCTAAAAAATAAGTTTTTTTTTATAAAAATAAAAAAATTAACTTAACATAAATATTTTTTATATAAAAAATTAAATATGGTCTTTCTTGATTTTATGTAACATAAATACTTGTTTTTATAAAAAATATATAAAATATTGAAAGTCTTTCTTGACCTGACATATTTAACACTGTAAAACTGAACATTAAACCTGTTGTTCTCTGCAGGGCAGCAAGGAGTGGTTTTATAAAACAGATCCGTGTATATGGTCTAGACCAGGGATCACATATTTGCAGACTGCGGTCCGGGTCCGGACCCAGACGCTGTCCAATACGGACCCATACCGGACCCAACTACTGAGAAGGATTTAATTCTGACAGTGTTCATTTAAAGCACCGGAACTTTTCTTGTATTTACGGTATGTGCGCTCTGCGCCACAGTGAACTTCCAATCACGTGTGGTGTAAAATCTTTAAATGCTCTCCTCTGCCAATCAAATTTGTGGCAGACCGCTGCCCTGGCTAGTGAATTGGGAAGCGGCCGCAAAAAAACGCATTTATAAAGAGATAGGGAGCCCGAGAACTGGCGAAAAACGAAAACGGTCGGAAACTAAAGACACGCCGAGCGCGAGAGAGAGAGACAGGGGAGAAAGCGAGACGCGTGTGATTGGGGAAGAGCGGAGGGGGAATGGGTAAGGGAGTGGTGTGTGTGTGTGTATGTGTGTGTGTGGAGGAGATGAGGTGGAGAGAGAGTAACGCACAGTGACTTAAATAAGTAACTTTAATCTGATTACTGGATTGGAAATAGTAACGCGTTAGATTACTCTTTACTGAGAAAAAGGGTCAGATTAGAGTAACTACTAAGTAACGCGTTACTGACATCACTGTATATCACCCATAATGTTGTGTGCATTATGAGCAAAATGTGCTCTTACCCTGCTAATTGAACCTTCACACTCTGCTCTTACTGGTGCAATGTGCAATTAATGAAGATTGGCCACCATGCTGCTCCAATTTAGCCATGAAACCTCCCACACTAAAATGACAGGTGTTTCAGTTTCATTGTCCAACCCTTGTATTTATCCAATATACAAAAAAAATCACAACAAAAATGCTAATTTAAATAAAAATGTTTTAATACTCTTTTATAAAAATGTGCAACGATGAACTGGCTTGAAGCTCCTCAGGGAGAGCGTACCAAAGCTTTGGGCCATAATGGCTAACAGCAGCTTTCCCAGATTTAAACCGAGTTTTAGGAGCTACCAGTAAATTACTGTGAAAAGACCTGAAAGACCTAGCCCGAACATACCTAAGATGGAAGTTTCAGTCAGCATGCATTGTTCTCTATTGAAAATATTAGGCTGCATTTGCTGAGTCTAAGCTTGTCTGCAAATGCTCTTGTTTTCACACCTGAAATGGCCACAATCACCCACACAAACAAACAGATATGACCACTGCTCCTCCACCCCCTCGTCAAAAAACAACACTTCTACAGTTATGTAAAGCACTAGTATTTGCTTTATACTGTAAATTATCTAGACGTTCAAGGGGCGTAGAGGACGTCAGCACTCAGTGGAAATTAAACATCACAGGAAAATGTTTAAAATGGAACGGGTTAGTTTTCCATTTCTCCAGTTCGGTACATTAAAAATTAACAGTTTAGATTTATTTCCAATGTAGAAAAAAAAATCTTTTTTTTTTTAATTGACAATATATTTGAATTGATTTAATTCCATGCTAAATATATGCATAGATACATTTTGTTCCACACATAGATACCTTTACTAACGCATGCAGACACACACACACATTCAGCACTTCCTGTGTAAAGACACTAGTAGATGCTGTTGTGGTGTCTCTGCCACAGTGTCTGAAGGCTGTGGTGGAAATGATGCACGATGTTAGCGCCTCATGTGAGAGTTCAGAGATTAGGTTTGAGGAGTCTCTCTGAGGACGACTGTTCTGGTTTCTCTCCGAGCGTACGGCCAGCTGCTGTTTTTGAGGCTTGAAGAGGAGTTAGCAGCTCCTGCCAGCAGCTATTGAGAGAGAGGTGTGTGGAGCAGACAGGGTGGGGGTCCTGGCTTCTTCATCCCTGTCTCCATCGGGGGACATGGGGCTCCCCATCTATCATGGCCCCATCAGCAAACAAAGGTGCGAGGAACTCCTGGGCCAGAAGGGCAAGGATGGAGCGTATCTCATAAGAGACAGTGAAACCATTCAAGGAGCTATGTGCCTCTGCGTTTAGTAAGTACTGCCTTCCTGTACTTGAGTGCTCCCTTACACACACACACACACACACATATATATATATATATATATATATATATATATATATATATATATATATATATATATATATATATATATATATACACACCTTACTTGTAGGGGCAGTTTTTCAGACAGGTATTAAGCACAGTATTGAACTATACAGATTTTAATTAGAGATTCCCTGGTGAAAAACATATAATGGAATATTTTATTTTACTTAAAATATATCAAATACATCAAACATATGCTGTATATATAGTAAATAAATAACAGATTTATGTACTTACTTAGTATATTAAAAGTACATTAATATTATGCTTTCATCAAATGTTTGATAGTAAACTTTGATCATACTTTTTAAAAAGTACTATATAATGTATTTTTAAAAAATAGACTACTATGAAGTACACTTCTAGTTTAATGTAATTCCATGGACTTCTAAAATACTTATTTCCAAATATATTTTTGTACATTTTTAGCAAAGTGTGTTTAAAACAACGCTTACAGTAGTTCACTGTGTCATGTAACTCCTTAGAAAGTAAATTAAATGACAACTACTAATTTAAAAACTTGAAAATAAGTTTGTAACACGCTACAAATTGTAGTACATTATATTAAAATATATATTTTATATCCAACAAAGTATACTCGAAGTGTGCTACTTACAAAAGACAGGAATAGGAAGCATACTTGTACTCTAATGTAAATATATAATATATAATATATATAAATTTGGTGCATAATAGTGATATAGTGATACAATAGTAAAACTTATTAAATGTATTATAGTTTTACTGTAAGCATATTTAAAATATACAGTTACATACATGAAGTAGTATGTTTAATTGTTTCTTATAATGTATATAGCTGCTCCCGACCTTTCATTAACTGGTTGATAAAAGTGCCGCGCACCGACTGATGGTTCAAACGTTTTATTAAATAAATTCACACAAAAATAAATGCTTATATTACTGCATTCGCAACAATGTACATTTAAAATAGTTTAATTTTAGTACAGTTAAGTACATTTAGCACAATTTAAGTGAGACATGTGTACTATTTTTATACAATTAAAGTGTAATAAGCACAAAAAAGTTGTTCCATTTTAGCACTCTTTGAATATACTGATTAATAATATGGTTACAAGTGCACATAATGCTTAGTATACTTTAATCTACTTTTTTTCACTAGGGTTTTCTAATCATAGGACAATAAAGTCTATGAATAGGCTTAATCTCAGTCCAGAAAACTAAACCAATAGTGTTTATATTGTGCAAATGCATTGTTTAAATCCAAAATACACTTTATTTAACAGTAAGTACTGTTAAATATCTTAGATCAGGGGTGTCCACAGTAGACCGGAATGCTTAGCCCTGTGTTTACAGCTAGCTATTTTTTAATATCTAGTCTTTCATTATCAAAGTAAAACCAGTACACCAGAACTGTAAACCAGTACAGTGTATTGTGTATACAGGAAAGTCTGTCAGAGTACAGCCTTTCGCAAACTATGCTCTAGAAGTGTTGTGCTTGATGGAACACCTTGACTTCTGCTAATTATTATACGCTGGTAATTTTGTGGCTTTTCAGAGAAAGCCTGATAGTTCTGCACCTGTGTTGTAATCACTAAAGCTGTGTTTAGCTTTATTCAGATTGGCATGAATGTTAAAAAGAATATTAGGACAAAGTATTCGCTTAAAAAATGCATACCACTCTAATCCCTGCTCTGTGTCACTATGTATGCCCACTAGATGCCATTGGTTTTATATGCATGTTCTCTGTTCTTACAGCAAACAGAAAGTTGTGTACACTTACAGGCTACTACAGACCCATACAGGGTATTACACATTACAGGTGGGTGAAATATAAAATTACTAAACTACAAGTCTTTTAAGAGATCTACAATTTATAGTTTGTGTTTTAATACAAATAACTGTATGGTAAATACTATTTTTACACCTTATGTTCTGGTATGGCTGGTATGTAACATATAGTGCATAAATATTTCCATTGGACAGTTTTTACACTTTATAGCTATAAAAAGTTAATCCCTTTAATGTTTTACAAAATTATGAAAAAAAGTAATCATTTTAAGGAAAACTTGTCATTCAGTATTTTGGTCATTAAGAAAGTAATCCTGAAAAATGTATCAACTAATTACTTTACTGTGGTGATGAACAGAGGGAAGTTGCAATGCAAGCATAACAACTATGAACAGTTAATTTGCTATTCAAAGCTACAATGTTTTTTTTTTTTTTAGTTTTTAAATAGATTGTCTATATAGTATCTGTAAATCTGTTTCCTGAAACCACCCCTCTGAGAAATGCTGACCCTGGAGGATATCTTTAGACCTGTTCCTCATTTACACTTCCAGTAAAATACTGCAAAGCACTGACTTTGTTTTACATCTTATCCATTTCATTATTAAATGAAATTAAATGTTTCCCTTTGTCTTCTTAAATCAGGGGTTCTTAGTGTTATTCGAAGTGCAAACACTTTTTAGGGTTCAAAATATATAGTCTGCATTTTTGAAAATAGCCTCAATATACCACTCAAGACGCTGAAATTAACAACTTAGTAGAGGGTGTTCTTACCCTACAAAATAACATCAAAACACACGTTGAAGGAGAGGACTGACATGCGTACTGTTAAATAACAGGAGAATTCAAAAATTTCCGCATTCGCATTTTGGAGCCTCTGTTGTGTTATTTATTGTGAGAGTAAAGTTAAATAAAGATATCAACATGTTAATGTTACATGTTAATAAACTAATGTTATGTAAAAATATCCTGACTTGTGTGGATGGGGCATCAAGATAATGTCCTTATTTAAAGGCTGATTATCCATGTGTGTGATGCTTTCGCATTGGGGATGTGGGTCTATGTGTGAAGTAATTTTAGCCAGGTGCTGCTTTCCCAATGCATTAAGTTTAAACCAGGCTTTTTCTCCACATATTTTACAGAAAATGCACCTTTAAATGACTCTCGCAACACATTAGGGACTAAATTAGGAACCCTGTCTTAAACCCTTCTGAACTACCCATGTTAATCATGTTAATTTGCCTTTTGATGCTGCAGCCATGGCCTGCACTGAGCGGTTGTGTCATATGCCTTCTTTTTTTAATTCAATTTTCAATTATACAAAAAAATTACATACACAAAACAAACTGAAAATCAATAACAAGAGACAGATATACTTTTTGGCCATATATGAGTGCATTCTACAATGCTGCATATATGATGTGGGAGTCTGGTAAGGAAAGGGGGCCGGGTGGGTGCAAATTGTGCATCGTTGCCTTTAATTCTGGCACACAAGCACTCAAAGGAAAATATTTGAAAATGTTGTTATGCCAAAGTCTAGATGTGGGTGCCATTTACGTGCAAAGAGCATGGTGCAAGATTGACCTTATCTTCATCTGTACTAAGTAAAAAGAACCATGGGCCACACTCTACAGTGCAATAGAATGTTTGTTTTTTTCAAGCTTTTTCTTTACCTTATTCCCGAAAGTGGCAATAACTGGACAGAACCAAAACATATGTGAATAAGTACCCACCTCTTTTTGGCATTTTAGGCAGACTGATGGTTTTAATGGGTCCATTGTGTTCAAAATATATGGTGTGCAGTGTAAACGGTGCAGAATCTTAAACTGTATTTTTAAGGTTTTATTGCATATTAATACATTTCCCATTTTATTTACAATATATGTCACCTTTTCTGATACCAGGGGTTTACCCAGGTCTCTTTCCCAACCCGCTAACACTGCCTGCAGATTGGTTGGTAAATTTGAAAGTAGTATAGTATATGATGAGTATAGAGCATGTTTAAGGCTTGTGTGTCACATGCCTTCTAATATTACTGAAACAGACATCGGTCCAAATATTATCTTCCTAATAATCCCTTTACACAACTGTTTCTTGCCTATTCACATCAATTTTTTCACATTGCCATGAATCAGATACATACAAGATCAGATTCGGGCCCCATTTACCTGCTGTGTAAATGTAGCGTCGGAACAATGTTGACTTTCCTGTCTGTGCTTGTGTGATAGTACTAGAGGTTAATTCAGTGGATTTGATTAATCATGACAATGACTGTTTCAATGCAGTCTCAAAATGCATAATGTGGGGGTTTTGGTGAGGGAAAAAAGGACACCAGGGTTGATCTGGCTTTCCCAGAAGAGAGGTAATACAGAAAAACAAAACTAAAATGTCTTTCCCAGAAAAAAAAAACAAGAAAACTGTTAAGGGGAAACAGAAAGAGAGAAGAGGAAGGCATGGTCCTCCTTCCAGAGACAAATTTAATATATTTTTTTTAGTAGAAAGAGAAAGTGAATTGCCGGAGAAACTCGAGAACTCAAGAACTCAAGAAATAAAAGCTCAGTATTGCCCAGCCCTGTGAACTCTAAAAATCCTGTTAACTGTGAAAAATTACATAGTTCATGTTGCCTTCTGAATACCCCAAAAAAGTGTTATTGACAAATCCCACCCAAGACACACGTCAGGTATACGCAATAGAACAATTACAACTAAAACAAATCAAATCAAAAATAGATTTTACCCCACCATAGTATGAGCACTTAATAGCACGATATATGACATTTTAAATCTATTTTTATACAACTTATAACTTATAATATTTCAATAATTTATTTTTTTAATTATTTAATTGTTTAATAGAGCAGTGTGTAATTTGTCTTTTTTATCTGGTGTGTTGCATGTTATTGTTATCTTTTATTGTATCTTTTTATTGTTTATGACAATGGAGATGTATGCACCTTGATCTCGTTATACTTGGTATAATGACAAATATTCTATTTTCTATTCTTTTCTATTCTTTTCTTTTCTAATAGTCATTAAACTGAGAATATTGTTTTTTTTTCAGGCCAGTACAGGAACACAGGAGATGTATTTTAAAACCCTGCAGGATCTTATTCGTCACTATAAGAAGAGAAATAAAGGTTTGGCCGCACGTCTGCGCTATTCGGTGAAGAGGAAAAACATAGAAACAGAACCTAACCCAAGCGGCAATGATGACTATGACGGCCATGATTATGAAAGTAAGTGAAATATTCCTGATATTAAAGCATTTAAATGTGATAGTGTGGCAAAGGGAGGAGGTAAAAGAAAAGGACTTGGGAATGCCTTCACCTATTAGTTGTGAGAATTGTGAGAATTAGTTGTGAGGTGTTTTCTTGTATTAGAGGTGGCCAGCATGCTCATGGCAAGGCTTTTTATGGATTACTGATAGTTTGAACAGATGAATTTAAAATTTCTCGATCCACATGTTCCTCATGATCCACATGTTCCTCATGATCCACAAATCCTCTCGAGTCACATGTTACAAATCTGCATTCAAAACATGATTTTTTTTAGCCTCTATCGGACATATTATTTCCAGTCCCATAACTTTTGGCATGTCAGAATATACAACAGCAATTTGTCACCATGATTGTGTTTAATAGTTACCCTTTTTACCCCTGAATAGCCTGGTTAATACCGTGGCTCTGAGTTCTGTTGAATGCTAAACTGTGTCCCAACGCAGTTTGGGTCCCAGCTACAGCTACCCACACTATATAGTGTGTAATTAATTGACCATTTAATGTGCATATTGAATGAAATTTGGAAGAGTAACACATCATTTAGTGGAGAGATGATCTACTCTATTTCATAGATTTCTCTTTGGTGCATTTCATTTATTAACTGTGCTCTTATTCTCTCTCTCTCTCTCTTATTCTCTCTCTCTCTCTCTCTCTCTCAGATGTGGATTCAGCAGACTATGTGGACGTGCTGCCGGAATGAGTCTACTCAATTTCTTCATCAAACCCTTTGTTTCTGCATTTCCTTTGGTCAAGGAGGGCCACAGCTGCTGTACAGATACAGTGAAGTCAAGCCACCAATGAACATGCACAGATTGCATAACCTAGAAACAACCCGCCGCATTGTTTAAGAGATGAAAGGTTTCAGTAATATGCTGTTTTTATGCTGTTTTATATGTAAATACCAGTGAATGTTGTATGTTGCATTTGTTTTAGCTTTGGGCAGAAGCTGTGAAGTATGTAGGGAAAGTTCTTTGATGGATTAACATTTCTCTGCTCGTTATTTGTGCTTCAGTTTGTGGTCATTGTATAAGGTTAGTTATCATTTTGGGACAGTGACTGTATATACATATGAATAGGAAGGTTCTGATCCCTTCTGTTCTACACAAATTGTTCACATGTTGTCAAATTTGCAACCAGAATCTGCACAGTACTTTCCCTAGACCCTGCATCTAAAGGCTGATTTATATTTCTGTCTCTAGTCAATGCAGCATCAACAGCATTTGCACGAGTGATGATTTAAAAAACATGTTTTAAACAGTATTTGGACTCTTTTCAGCCCAGAAAACAAAAAAGTGATGAGAGCCCTGCCCAAGACAGAGTACAAAAACTGCAGAGTCCAGTCAAACAGAAAGCCAGTTAAATGCTAAATAAGCAAAAGTAGTGTAGTGAATGCAGTTTTATTACTGTATGTTCACAGCTTGCATCAGCATCACATTCTGACTAGTATTACTTAAATTGGGGTGGCATTTGTTCAGAAACAAGAGTGAAAGAAAAAGTCAACTATGTTTTTATTAGATCTGATTAGACACTGATGTTGACAATGATTTTGTCTTAAATAAAACCAGCATTACTTTCAAATGAACATGTTTTCAAGGAAAAACCCAAAATGACTTTATTTTATTAAGTTATTGTTTAACAGTGTTTTTTTCTTAAACAGATTGCATGTAGAATTAAAATGTTGAATAAAAATGTAATATACTTTAAAGATTTTTTTCTTAGCCTGTTTACTCTTTTACTATGGTAAATGAATCAATTATTAGTATTATTTGCTTTTTTGCTTCAACTTTGCCTTTTAAATTGATTGCAAAGACCAGAAGTAAACTGAATATTGTGATATATACAGTACATGTATAGATGAAAATGGCTGCAGTTATTCTTGTGTTATATATGTATCATATTGCCCAACAACGTCTATCTAGGCTACTCTGTGCAGGTCATAATTTAAACCTCTAAGCAGCACTGCAGCCTTCAATATTTTGTGATGCTACATCAAGATAATAAAACAGTTGTTTTAAATGGAAAGTCTCCATTCACAATGCTGTGTGAAAGTTAGGCCTACTCTCCTTGTAGACACTGCCACATAATAATAAATGTGGGGGTATCCCAACTTTTTTCTTCACAAAAAAACTCAAGATATAACTCAAGATATAACTCTTTTATATTGTGTTAAATGATATATAAAGTGTTTCACGTCACAATTATGTGCTACTTTGTGTTGGTCTATCATTTAAAATCTAAATAAAATGCATTGACGTTTGTGGTTATGAGGTGACAAACGTGAAAGGTTCAAGGGGTATGAATACTTTAAAGTAATACTGTAAAGGAGACAAAATCAGCTTTTTTTATTTACTTATTTATTGTTTCCTTGGTAGGTTCTGTGTATGTCCATAGTTTTGTACTGACACATACTGCCTGTTTGCTTTTATGTATTTTTTTACTCTTCTTCTTCTTCTTCTTCTTATTATTATTATTATTATTATTAATTTTAAAAATAGGAAAATATAAGATATTGTGGGTTCTCAAACCACACAAAAGCTTTTAAACTGGGTGTATTTTTGAGTAATGCTGATGTAATGGACATTTGATTTGAATCTGCTAAGATTTATTAAAATCCACAGATCTGTGGAAACAATTTTTGGCACATTAATAGATTGGCACATTGTTTCTGTGAAGTCTTATAGGGGGCATTTAGAAACTTTTCTATTTCTGTGGTATGTGGTGTGTAACGGACAAGCAGAGCAGCTGCTGAAGAGTGAGTTACCACAAACACAAGTTTTCACACATTCACACACTCCAGCATGATACTTCTGCCACATATTAAAGACCTAATATATGTATAGGCCTGAAAACAAATCGATTTAATAATACAAAACAATTTTAGAGTGTACAGGGTAGGCTGTACCTACAAATATTTCCTGTTTCCACAGTTTTACCATTTGCTGTTTCCATTGCGCATTTTTATATATTGTGGCCTACAAAAAAAATGAGCAGAAAGAGCAACATGCTGCCTGTGGTTAATCTATGCATTGATATGTGTTACATGTGTTACATGTGTTACAGCCTAAACAGACTGCATGATCATGCTGAAATAAACTTACAGCTGTTTTGCAAAACATTACTCTAGGTACGCTGGAAACTCATCATTGCTCTACTATGCATAAAATCTTACAAAAAATAGCTGTGTTCCAAACTGTATGCTGCGTCCTATATGGGCTGCATTCCGTTACACACCACATACTTCAGAAATAAAAGAAATGTTTCTAAATGTACCCTATAAAACTTCACAGAAACAATGTGTCAATCTATTAATATGCCAGTATAAGTGTTTCCTCTAAATGCAAAAATAGTTTTCACAGATCTGTGGATTTAATATATCTTCACAGATATAAATCAAATGTCCATTACATCAGCGTTACTAAAAAATACACCCAGTTTAAAAGCTTTTTTTAGACAGAATGTACCAAGGAAACAATAATTAAGTAAATAAACATAGCCTATTTTGTCTCCTTTACAGTAGATAAAGCATACAGTGGCTTGGAGAAGTATTCATACCCCTTGACCATTGAACTCAGTGTATTTTATTGAGATTTTAAGTGATAGACCAACACAAACTAGCCCATTATTGTGAAGTGGACAGAAAATGATCCATGTTTTTTACATTTTAATCAAATACATGTGTAAAAAAAAATTGACAAAGTATTTAGCCTCCCTATGTCAATACTTAGTAGAGCTTTTGGGGTATGTCTGTTCCAGCTTTTTTGCATCTAGAGAGTCTTGCCTATTCTTCTTTGCAAAATAGCTCAAGCTCTTCTAGGTTGGATAGAAAGCTTCTGTGAACATCAGTTATAATGCCTTGCCACATATGCTCAATGGGAGATGAAATTAGATTAGAACAGTGTATGGGCAATGCTGGTAATATGATATGCATCACGATACAGGCATTATGATTTAAAACATTGCAATACATTACAGTTTTAGGAACAATGTAGTATCAAATGCATAAAATCTGAATAAAAGAGAATTAGATTTTTTTTATGCAATCAGAACAGTGGGACCTGGAGACAACACTGTCTACGGCTGGACAATAAAACAATTGTTTATTGAATTGTGATCAATTTGATATTGTAATAAGTTGTGTGTGAAAGTTTTGGGGATTTAGTGCTCTTTAATTGTAGAAATGTGTAATTGGACTGAGTCATTTTAGAGCAGATTAATCTGGAGATGTTAACAACAGTTCTGTTACATTCTCTTTCAGCTTGCCAGCTCTCTTCAGTTCTCTTTGATGAAGGCTGAGTTTGTTGTTCTGATTTCTCCATGTTTGCAGTAGCTCTTGTATGAGCATCATTAGCAGTTCACCTGTTGTACTGGTCAGGTATAAATCAGTAAAAGCTATGTTTGAAAGAAAAAACTCACAGTCGGACCTACCAGGCACCTTGTTTTTTTTATCGAATATATTTGTCTTCTGTGCAAGGGATGAACCAGAAATACATGCACTCATCAATACATGTGCTTTAAAATAATTAATTATTCAGTAAAAGTGAATAACCTGTTGAGAGCAAATGTTCCTTAATATCCCACACTGTAAAACATTTTAAGTTGGTTAAACTCAGCAACATAAGTTCCCCTGCTGCCTTAAAAAGCTGAGTTAACTCAACTTGATGAAAACATTTGTATGAACTCAAGATGTTAAGTTAAACAAGTTGTTCAAATACTCATTACTTACTGTTTCAACTTGATGAGTTAAAACAACTCAAGTGTTTAATTTGTCCTTTTTTTAAAAATGTTCTTTTTTATTTTAACACACACTTTCAAGTTAGTAAAACTTCAGTAATATTCACACAACTTATTATTTTAAGTTAACCATAAGTATTAGAAACATTTTTAACATTATTATTTAACTGCCAATACTGACAGTATATTGCTGGGGCAGAATAAGAGGAAACTCAGTAAAGAGTGAACTCTGTAGCTCAAATCCAGCATACTGTGATCACTACAAACACAACAAAGTTAATGTGCTTTTACAGCCTACAACACTGAGGCCTGGCAATCAACACATATATTATATTACTGCACGCCCAGGATCAGGTAGCTTTGTACAACAGACAACACAAAGATGGTAAGTAAGGGAGAGACCACACCCAATATGCAAATATTGACCTGGCAATCAACGTATATATTATAATTAGTGCACGCTGAAGAGTAAATGTTTATTACACTTTGGGTGTATTGACAAATATCTTTCAGTTATGATTACTTATCTTAGTATCTATAATTACATAATCATTGTGTGAAACCTTGTATTTTATATGCATTAACCAATACTCACCTTACATTTGATCATTTTTACTCACAGTGTATTTTACACGCATTTATATAGAATATTAACCAATAATCACAATATATTCTTTACATATATAGTAAAACATTGTTTGATCAGGCATGTGACTAACACCGACCTTATTATGACAAATTAACCCACATGATACATAAGGCGTTTACTAACACATAGGACCTATTATATGGCGGTCTAACCACGCGCCACTAACACATTAACATATAACATATGAGATCTATTGTGTGACGTGTGTAGCTCATGCTTGAAGCATTTCGTTTACTGCATGTCTCTGACTAACGGCCATCAATCATCAGCTAGTGCACTCTGGATGAACTAAATTGATACAAAGGAGGCTTCGGGACGAACAGTGCGGCCTTTCTCTCTGTGCGTGCAAAGTTCTTCACCTACCAAAGCGGGAGGACGCGCGCACATAGGGAGGGCGGCACTGTCTAATTACTGGAACAATATCACACTGTCTGACTGGACCCAGTCAATTCTTAAAATAATACCACACTGTCCGGCTGGATACAATCAAGGCCAAACACTAGTGGTCCGGACAGACCTGTGAAACTTGAACACTAACACGTGAAAATATGCATACTAACATGAGATGATTTTAGCAACGCCTCATCAGCAGGTTTCACGTCATTTGGGGTATAAACATGGTGTCATGGTCAGAACAGAATAGCAGACAAGCGCAGATACTGATAAAAACAATATACATTCTGGGTAGTGTAGTTGTTAACCTGAGAACCTCCGTTAGAGCTTGGTGTGGAAGGGACAGAGGAGCTAACAGCACCAGACGTGACACATGGAGTCAGATCAGAGGGGGGACAGAACTTTTACTGGGACGTCTGTTAACTGTCTTGTATGTATTGGTTCTCCTGAATTCAGTAATAAATACTTGGTTTGCTTTCAACTTCACTCCACCTGTCTACGACTCTCTATCAAATGAACACGTAGGGGAGTTGTACCCCGGACGAGAGGTGGGGGTTAACCCACCTCATTTTCTTTTCTACAACAACGCCCAGAATAAGGTAGCTTTGGGCAACAGACAACACAAAGATGGTAAGTAAGGGAGCGGCTACACCCAATATGCAGATATATGGTACCAGGAACCAATAGGAAAGCTGCATGAACCAACACTGTAGAAAGAGCTAAAAGTTGGTTGAAATCACATTTTTTCATTGGCTCAACAAACCTTTTTAAGTTTTCCGGTTGAAAACAATGGAGTTGTACTGGCCGGTGAGTTCACTCAACTTAATAACATTAGTTTTTCTGACTAAAACACAGAATTACTTTTTGGAGTGTTGGTGACTCACGCAGCTGAAAGTAATCCCCTTTAGTTTTTTGCTCCTTGTTATTATTAACTGCTATGCGTCGGTTAAAAAGTGTTTAGCCCAATGCGCCCACGGTTTTAAAGTTGTAAAAAGTACTCCAGTCTTGGAGTCTTGCTGCCTATCACTCTACCTCTCTGCATTTTCAAATCTTCACACTTTCATTTTTTTTAACCAATAACTTAAAAACGTAAGTTGAATAAACTTGGGTAAATTTGAATAACTCACAGGAAGTTAAGACAATATGTTATTTTAAGTTATTTTTATGTAAAACGAAGGAACTTGAGTTCAATATACTAAACTTGTCATGGCAATTGGAATTGAAAAGAACAAATAAGTTCACATAACTTAATGTGGCTGTAATGTTTTACAGTGCAGTCTCTGGGCTATGTATTGAATGAGTCCCAACAAGTTACTTTCCTAGTTTCTTTACTTTAACAATTATGGTTAAATATCAGTCAATGTAATTCAATGACCTCTTTAAACCTTTGTGTTTAAGATGGAGGTACTTAATAAAGCTGCCTTCCATTTACAGGTTCTGTAAAAAAAAAACCACAACGCTTCCTCTGTCCTTCCGTTTGTGTTTCTATTTGTTGCAACAGGTAGCCTAAAAACTCCTCATACGTACAGACGAGCCTGTCCTCTATGCACCCTGTCAAGCATGTCACTTCACTTTAATGAAGAGATAAACTGGCAGTTTTGCTGCCTTGTGTAGGACAATAGTTTTGCATGAGTGTCTTAAATAGGTAATGTTTTACTTTGACAGCGTACATTTTTTAATAGCATACATTTAATCTACTGATAATACAGCAGAGTTGTATATTGTAGTATAATGTGGCAGTTTATTCAGTCAGATAGAGGAGCAAAGTGTGAATATACAGTATTTAATATCTTGTTTTTTTGTTTCTCAAAACAGTTATATCTCTGGATTTTGAGTTTCAGATGGAAAGAAATCTTTTTGGATACAATATTTTGGAACTAGCAATTACTCTATCTATATATCAAAATTTAAAGTTACCAAAAAAGTCAAAGAAGGCATCATTGGCCTTGCCCTCTCAGGGGTAGGTTGATGACATTTCCTCACAATATCACTCATAATGTGCTGCTGTGTGCTGCTTGTATGTTGGTGGGATTGCTAGTGATAAACAATGGTATTGGCCTTTCAAACTGGCTGGAAAAGGGAGTAAACTTAGAAACAAATTATACAAAAAAAGAATATATGTAAAAAAAATAGCTCATCATCACAATTGTTTTCACATACTGCTTCCTTAAACTTTGGACAAGCATAAAATATTGGGGCTCATTTTTCCTCTTTATGGTAGAAATTGGCTTCCATTAGGCTACATGTCAAGGTTATGTGTGAATCCCTTACTTTTCATGTTGTTGTATGCAATTAACACATACTCATACTGAGTTCTCAAACTGGTCTTTCTCTAGGGTAAAGGGTGGGTGAGTTCTGACACAACACATAGAATGCTTGGTTAAATGGACCGCCCACTTTTTTCTCCCAGATTATCTCATAATTCAAATTTAGAATTGTGATATATGCTACACGACTAACTGTGCATCAGTCAGTTCACTTTTATGGGTGTAAAAAACATTTTTGCATGATATCCATCTTATCCCACCACTGGTTGAATGTGTTAAATTTCGACTATAACAATAGACATGGCTCTCGAAGACAAATTTTCAGTGTTGGAATAAAATCAGGCTGGCTAGAGTTGAGTGGCAGTCGAGTTGCGCTCGCGTCATCTTGATCGCTCAGTGTTGTTGAAATGTGTTTAGGATTGAAAGTTTTAGTCAGCCTTTTTCTCATCCTCCGTTCAGATAAAATCAACCGTGTTTAATATTATTGTACGTCTTGAGACTTGGCTCACGCAAATAGGGTGTGAACAATGTCAACAACCAATAGGAGAGCTACGAAAAGCCACAAAGCAAAAATATATTTGAACGATTTGAAAAATATATATGGTCCTTACTTTAATATATACAGCATTTTAAACACAGGTAGCACTTCATCAACAATCATTATATTTAAAGTTATTTTATTTTGCACTAGTACTTTTTCTTATTGAGCGGTGTTATTTTTTTATACAAACAACGTTTATTAAATACACATTTTGCAAGAATGTTCTTCATTTCATTAATTCTATCTAAAACTAAGGCAAATGGATAGCAGTTATTCTTTGCTATACAAGGTTATAGCAAAAAATATGGAAGAATAAGTTTACAAGAGATTTGAACACAAAATATAATCTATTATAAAAATATCAAGAACTAACAGTGTGGCAGAAAAAAAATGTTGATGGGGACAAAAGTTATGAGTCTCATGAATCTAAATCATAGTGTCAGACTTTAGTCTATTAAAAGTATTTTTAAAGTCTTTTCAAAGTCTTCTAGTGTATGGTTAGAATAGGGTGGATAGCTAGTTCACTATATAGGGAGTAGGGTGTATGGAGGGATTTTAAATGCGGACACAGCGTGCTTAGTGGAGGCGTAGCAAACGTGCGATACGTAACAACGTCACTGCGTGGAATTGATTTTGGTAGGGGGGGATTTATGTATTTTATGTTTTTAGGTTTATGTATTAAACACCTCAAAAACTTAAAGGTTTGTTCAAATAACAGCACCATATAGTACTAAAACTTAATCTAAATAATTCAAGTTTGTGTTAAACTAAAACTACGCGTTTTCAGTGCTCACTGTATTTCCCACAGGTCCACACAGCTCCCCCTCCGTAGGACATGGACTCGCCCAGGGGTTTGAAGTGGAAAGCGGGAGTCAGGCCGAGAGGAGGACACAGAACCCTGTTAGGACTAAATACAATAAATATAGTTATACATATATGTATATAACTGTATCTGTATGTTCGCGGGCTCTGTGTTACGTGGGGCGGAAAACAGACACGCTGTTTGGGTGTAGTTTAGTTAGTTTTCCGCCTCAGCATGAAGGAGAAACAGCGCTGAGACAGTCCGTTACACTAGAGGCTAAGCTAAGCTAACTGAGCGAAATCGAGTTCTGTGCTTCTGTGGCTTTTGTTTACTAGTGTTTACTGCTTTAATAGAGTCGCCTCCGCCGGTTATTTTCATAATTTATCGGCTATTTAACTTATTTAACCCCCAGAATGGACGTGACTACGTGTCTGAAGTCTCTGCTTCTGGCGATTCGGCAGTACAAAAACAACAAAAGCACCCTGAGTTCATCACAGCTGCAGAAACAGATCGAGGTGAGTCAAACTTACAGTCTGAGCCCCTGAGGTGACCCAGAGTAGATAGCCAGGGTTGCCAGGTCCAACAAAAATATCCAGCCCAAAGTCAGTCTAAAATCTGATCTTTAGAAGCTTAAACTAGCCCAATATATATTTATATATATACATATATATATGTCTGTCTCACGTTTGAAGCAAATGCCAAAACAACTCTGAGTGTACGACTTAGTGTTTTGTTTTATAAGGGGTTTATTATCCGTATTGCTATCTGTCTCATAAGTCATTAATAATATTGTAACATTAGTGTTTAATTAGTTATTTTACATCTAACAGTTACTAATGATGCTACATATTCTAATAATACACTCCAAATATCTCCATTATAATAAAGATTTGTGACTTACTCTACTGTAATATAAAATGTAATATAAAACACTAAGGCTCTGCTTACTATTGGGTTTATTTTGTCTCACAAAATTACACAATATATGAAGAAATTAGACTTCATTAGCATGATCTGAAGCATGTAAACAATAGACCTTAGAAAGAGGTATGTCAACAATTTTAACACTGCTTCCTTTTTAAATAGTTCCATAAACACTGTGAATGGACCTAAAATACTCAATCTTTAAGTATTTAAAAGAGGCATTGTTCAAAAGCTCCTTTTTACAAATCAGACACAAGTTTAAATCAATATCAAAATAATAATACGGAAAAAAAAATAATAAGTGAGCATTAGTGCTGCACAATATTAAGAAAAACAGACGTGATAAAGTATAGTGCAATATTTAAAAATACAGGAACTGTAGGGCTGGGAGGTTAATCTAATTTATTTGATTGAGTTACTGTTTTAATGTGATTCTCAAAATATGAGGGATTCTCAGTGGATAAACATTTGCTTCTGTCAGAAACCTGTAACAAACTCTTTTATGTGGCAGGGATTTTCATATTTTACACTTTTTATTAACTGAAATACAAGCCTGTTATTTTTGCACCGTATTTAATATAAAAGCTGCATGTAAGGTTGAAGGGGTCTGCTTACTGTATCTAACAAAAGTTTGAACGTTAATGTAAATTATGCAGTTTTTTTCCAAATCGCAATCAAGAATATTAAGGTATACATACAGACTTATGTATTTATCAGTGCATAAACTTGATTTTTCTTTTGACGCCTCTACAAACTAGTGAAAGATATTTTCACAACAAAGCACTATTATAACCCTAGATAAGAGCACCTTCTAAAGTTGTTGTATATAAGTGTAAACCAAATGTCACCAGAAATGCCAAAGTCAATGATTTAGCATGTTGTGATATTAATAATGAACCCTCTGCCTATGTGCAACAAATTGGAGTAATATAATGAAGCAGGGCAAACAATCTGTGTCGGAGAAGTTAGAATAATTTTGTGGGAAATTTCCTTTAATTTCAAGCAAACTGTAACACAAAGTGTTTGATTTCATTCCCCATAATTGGCGTGTGAAAATTGCACGCATGCACATTTGAATTTTACATAAAGGTCTGTCTTTTCTTTCTGCAGGATGTGTCAGGCCTGAAGTGCTCTAGACTCTTAACATCTGGTCAGGTGCTTCCCAGCGAGTGTTTGAGTGGCCTGTTGGAAGTAGCCGGAGATCCAAACACCAGCCATGCCCTTACTGGGGCCATCCTCTCTCTGCTGTCACAGCTTGGTACTTACTCACGTCATCTATCTGTAAAGGCCCAGAGTTTACTTATATTAATAACATGAAGTTAAAATTATATGAAATGTTATGATAAATTTCCCATTTCCTTGAAAGTTACCACTGCAAATTCAGGGCCTTGTTTTGACAGCCATAAAAAATGCCTTTTTCTTTCTTGGTAGCGTCTGATGATGAGAGCAAAGAGGCCCTTCACAGCAGTTACAGCATTGTTGGAACACTGGCTGCCATCGTCCACTGGAACAGAGCCACCCCAGAGGAGTCTGTTGTTTTACAAGTAAAAACTCCTATCGTTCTACCTACCAATGTCCATGTCACCTACTCATTTACAGTGAGGAAAATAAGTGTTGATTCACTGTTGATTTTGCAAGTTTTCCCACTTTCAAGGAATGGAGAGGTCTGTAACTTTTATTGTAGGTACATTTTAACTGTGAGAGAAAGAATGCCACTAGATGGCATTACAAATGTATCTTAATTAAATTATTTAAATTTGACCATTAGTGCCTAATGTAGTGTATTACAGATCACTTGTCTCACTTGCATCACTTATATCAAGCCCACCTTTTGAAATAAGATATTGTAAATTTAATGAATCAAACCAATGAATGACCATAGACTAATCTAAAACTGGCATAGGCCTCTCTGCTGTAAAAAAAAAAAGAAAATAGAGAATCGAATCGAATCGTGACCCTAAAATCGGAAATAAAATTGAATCGAGGATTTAAAGAATCGTGACACCTCTAGTGTATATTATGAGACACTGGAACAAATAACTTTGTAATGATGTGTACAGCTTTGTCTAGAAAAGGTGTCATGCTATTTTTAATCACACAAAAATGTAGGTACATGGTGTTATAATGTCAGGAACCCTTTAATTTAATTGCATCCTGCTATCCTGATGCTTTATTGTTTTTATTTAACCTTATCACTCTGTCATTATACTGTCATTATTAATGTGGTTATTATTATAATTATTATTATTTTTATTATTAGTAGTAATAGTAGTAGTAACAATAACTGCAGTAATATTTAAGTGTCACATATATTTTATAATCTTGTTTTTAAAAACAATTTTACATTTATTTCCAAACATGCATAAAATCAAATTGTTTATTTTTTTATTTGCATTTAAACATATCTATATATATCATCATACAAAAGCAGTCTGAGTCTGAAAACATAACTTTAACATTCAAGTGGGTTAAGCCACTGTAGGCCTGTTGTGTGTTTATTTGTTTTTGTGACCTCGTACAAAAGATGCATTCAGAATGGTAAAAGAAATTGGGTGCCCTGTATCTGTGTGTTATTTTTTTTTTCTCTGCAGTGTCTTCAGGTCTTACAGAGACTAACTTACAATGTAAGGATACTGCATTGTGCCTCCCACATAGATGAACTCCTCAACTTTCTCATGCTTAATATGTAAGAATAATTTATTATTTCTGCATATTTTTAATGCACTTTACATTAATTACGTTATACAAGCTTAGGGCTTGTTGCTGGTAGTACATTGTGTGCTCTTTAGTCTGATTGAGCTTGAATGTTTAGCCTTTTCTGTTTGTGTGGTTTCTTCAACAGAACCACACAGCATTGGTCACACATTCTCAGTAGCAGTGAAACAGGAGGATGTGAAATGTTTTGATGAGTGTGTGGTCACAAGAAAATTTTGATAAAAAGATTAAATATATTTATATGGATGATATATTGTATGTATATGGACTAAAAAGTTTAAAGTGCTGAGTGCAAAAATAAATTTACGGAGAGCTGATGTTTTTTTTTTTTGTGGTTTTTTTTTTGTTCTTTCTTATCTCAGCCAGTCTAGTAACGATGACATCACAAAGCCGTGCTTGGGTCTAATAGCCAATCTGTGTCGACACAACCTGTCTGTGCAGACCCAGATCAAGTCCCAGGTAGGAGCCGCTTCAGAACATAAAAGCAGTGCTAAAAAAATATTAAATAAATAAATTAAATAAAACTAAAATTTTTATTTTTCATTTTTTTGCAGAGCAATGTTAAGGCTTTCTACAGGGCCTTAATAAATTTCCTTGGTCATAACTGTCTGACAGTGGTAGTCTTTGCGCTGTCTATTTTATCCAGTCTAACTCTCAATGAAGAAGTGGGACAGAAGGTATGTAGGTCGTTGTGACCTTGTTGCATGCTTACTTTGTATGCTTCTGTGGTTTTTACACTGTTTAACTTAAATCCGCCTGTTTGTGGGTTTTCACTTGTAGCTGTTCAATGCAAAGAATATCCACCAAACCTTTCAGCTCATCTTCAACATCACTGTCAATGGCGATGGTACCCTCACCAGAAATTATGCAGTGGATTTATTAGTGGATCTACTCAAAAACCCCAAAATTGCTGATTACCTCACCAAGTAGGTGACCAATCTTGTTTGGGAATGCATGGTAACTGTCTAAATAACTGACGTTCTGCGATTTAATAGGACTTCATTTTGTTCATTGTAGTTACAAACACCTTCCTGTGTGCCTGAACGAAGTGGTTGGCCTACTCCATGGAAAAGACCCTGATACTGCAGTTAAGGTGAGAGATTTTGCTATCGTTTGTTTTTAGAATTAGAGGAAGCAAAGTCTTGAAACAAATTAGTATAATCAGGGTTTGTACGGTCATGAAAAACCTGGAAAAGTCATGGAATTTGAAAATAGCAATTTCCTGGCCTGGATAAGTTTGGGAAAAATAAAAATACCCAGAAAGTTTTGGAAAAGTCATAAAATTTTGGTCTACAAATCTTTGTTCCCATTTTTCAAAAGAGAAAATCTATTTTGAGCCAACAAATATGTCAGCTTAGAGTTAATTCAGTAATTTAGCCCTTCACAATGGAATTCTCAGGATCTGACACACATTTTATTATTAAATATTTTATTATCAGATTCATTTAATTCCTACTATAATCAATTTTTATTATAGTTGTAGTTGATTTTTGGTTTTATTGTCCATGTCTGCACTGATGTTTCAAAAATCGTATGGTCATGAAACTTTGCCTAGAAGGCATGGAAAAGTCATGAAAAAAATCATGGAAAATTAATGGGTTGATTGGTTGAAGTGTATGGACCCTGTATAATAGTGAAGACTCCTATAACATTTCCCCATAATATGATTTTCAGATGAATACAATTTTAAATGTTCAAATATTAATGTATGTATATTTTTAAATGTTGTTCAATAAATAATAGAAAGCAATGGTATAAAAATAAAGGAAACTGAAAACCAGGGCAAACTGTTACTCCTCACTTTGTGCTTGCAGGTGCTGGAGCTGCTTGTGTCTCTGTGCTCAGTTCCAGCCCTGCGCAGACTCTGCTGTGAAACAGTGATCCGGCCTGTGGCCCTTCGACTTCCGCCAGGAGTTAGGAGTGGAGCCCAGACTAGAGGGCCAGAGCCATGTCTCGACCTTCTCCAGTGGGCCACGGGGCCCCTGCAAGGACCAGAGCAGTGCTCCCTGCTCGCTTTATCTCTGCTTACTGAGCTGTTTGAGGTGTGTGTTTAGTCATCTGTATCAAGGAGATCGAACCTCTGATAATATCTGACTTTTTTGTATATGATTAAATATAGATCAGAATGTAAGAGTTGTAATTACTTTACTTTTGCTATAAAACAGTATTACTAAATATCTATTAAACAGTAGCTGTATTGACAGGTTCCAACTGATTTAATAAAAAAAATTATAAAAATGCATGTTATGTAAAATAAGTACATAATAATTTGACATAATATAGAATATGTGTAATAAATAATATTATGTAATAATCTAAAATGAGTATCTTTCTGTCCAAAGAAGGAAATCAAATGAAAAAGATAACGATAAAATCACTGAAAAAAAAAATAACAATGAATTAAATGAATGGGAGCGGCGACACAGTGTCCATCTTTTTTACAGTCTCTGGTCAATAGAAAGCCGCACCTCCTCCAGAAACTAATGCTTTTATTTATTAATTTAAATAAAGTTCAATTGCTTTATTATTTTAATTTTTAAAACTTACATTATGGAGCGAATTATGCTCCAAGGCTTTTTGCACACTTTTTCCTGTTTTTTTGGGGCTAGTGCGCAGAGAATTATAGGTAAATAAGGGTCAGGAAGAATACATTAGTTGTATTCTCAAATTCGCTTTGAAAGTTGTGTGCATTTCTCAGTTGTTTTTGAAGATTCTTTACTTTGGACCATAATTAGTGGTCAAGAATTCAGCCTAGGCTTTGAAACACAGCCAAAATAAGTGTGTGATTTAATTTCTTACAGAAAAGTACATGTCCAGGTTTATTTTCTGACCATTTTAAAAATAACAAAAAGGAGACTATATAAATCTCAGTACAGAAAACAGGATTTAGAAGATATGGTATATAATAACAAATTTTATTATTTTATTTTTTTTATTTAATTTAATTTACTTTGGCCATAAACAAAATGTCACTGTCAAATTTGCCAACAAGAACCAATATACAATCTTTTTTACAAATAGTCAGGACCTTGTCAGCATTGATGGATATGGTATTTCTTAGTGTAATGTACTAACTATATAATTCCTTTTCATCCTCAGGAGGTGATTGATTCTTCACTCTCTGGTTCAGCTCACTCATTTGTGGAACTCCTTCTGCCAGCTCTGCAGGGCTTACTGCAGGCTCCTGATCCTAGTGAAGGAGAGCAGCTGCTGAGGAGACACTGTGTACGAGCAGGACGCACTGTGGATCTTCTGCTTGATATCCATTTCATTTGCCGTCTCCCTGTTTTATCCATCCAAGCAATGGATGTATATGCTGATCTAATGTGTGCTTGAGGCAGTTTTTTACGAGGATTTTTGTTAGTTTGTAATTTGGAGTCATCAGTTACCTACTATAAAGTATACCATGTCATTATTTTAGTGTAACAAGTTAGTTTTGCACTAGTGGTAAGAGGCAAATTTCTTTGTTTCATTTTAGTGGACCTGTATCCATTGGCAGCAACCTCACCACCCTCTTTCAACAGTAGCCTATTAGGTTATTTTACAGTAAAGTACTTTAGGTTATTTGTTTTATCTTTACAATTTTGGTTGCTTTGTATGATGGGAGACCTTGCAAATAGGTGGAAATTAACTAGAACTAACTAGAAAGCGCATGCAAGATGGTCAATGTTTTAGTCCTTAACAGCCCTTGGTCACTTCTGTGTGGAGAAGATTTCTTGAAGACTCTGGTTTCACAGCACATGAGTTCAGAGTTGTGTGCAGCACAGGTGGAGCTAATGCTCTCCAACACACAGGACTACATCGGCTCCAGCTGCTCCGGTTCTGACTCTCAGCTCAGGTGGGTTCAATCTGTGCCATTTGTCAGTTAATTTAGAGTTATAGCTATATTATATAGCAGTTTTACCTTAATTTCAAAGCTTCTCTGACATGTTATAGTGACAGTGGTTACCTAAAAGTCTACATATTGCAATAGTTACCTAAACGGCACTTCCCAAAGCAGTTGAGGTAGGGTAGGTCCATGGTAGAACTTTACAGAAAAGACTCCTTCTTAATAACCTATTGGTAACACATTTGGAGCAGTCGTAACAAGCTGTGTGGTAATGTCAATAGAAAGTCGCACCTCATCCAGAAACTCATGCTTTTATTTATTTATTTAAATTACATTATGGAGCAAATTCTGCTCCAAGGCTTTTTGCGCACTTTTTCCTGTTTTTCTTTTTTTTTTTTTTTTTTTGGGCTGGTGAATCGTTTTTTTTGGACAGAGAAATAAGTTCACTATATGTCCGAGATGGGAATGCATAATGAGTATCCTACACTTGATTTATCTGCCTTTGCTTCTTTTGCAGCCAATTGTGCTCTGAGACCGTACTGAAGACTCTGGAGCTGATGAGCCAGCTAAAGCAGCAAGTGCCCGACATGGAGACCAGATTTTACAGGATCCTGCAGGTAGCTCCCCTGAAATTTTAACTGTGTGTTTGCGACCCTGGATTAGGATTGGTACGTCCAATGATATCCGTGCTTGTTGCAGGACCAGCGTATGGTGATGCCCCTCTCTCTGGCTCTAACATCTAACCGCAGAGAGTGCGTGCAGACTGCCCTGCGCATTCTTTTTGAAGCAGCACCATTGCCCGATTTCCCTGCTGTCATGTGAGTACAGAAAATCGAACTTTCAGGTTTTACCACAGTCACGCCTAGTGTCAAAGACCGGTGTTTCACTTTCTTTCTAGCTGAAGTGTAAGACAGGTCAGAAGTATTGTATTTAAGTTTAACTCCAGTATTGGATAATTTTAGTGATTTCTTTTAGATTGTTTGTTATATTTGGAGTGTGTTTTTTTTTTTTTTTTTTTTCTGGGGAAAATTTTGAGGCACCTGGTTGGACAGCCATGAGCCGTGTTGCATTGTCCATGCCATTTTTAATCTTTTACTATTGTTAGTTCAGTCCAACTCACACTGTCAAAGACCTTTGCTTAGGACTAGAAGTCATGTCTTGTGTGAGCCATGTAATGCCCGTCATCACAATTTGCAGTTTGATGTCAGGAAATGACTCATAATGATTCTTCTTTACTGATAATGGGGAAAAACTGAATTAGTCCACAGGAGCTAGCCTCTATTTATGTGACAAATTTAAAATACACATTAGTTTGCATTAATGTTTCCTCATCTACACATGCCAGAGATCTTAATGATTGTTTATTTATATTTTACACTGGCTCATATCATCTTATAGCTTGAAAATTGGTAGTTAGGGAAAAAATTCAAGAGTCCTTTTCGATAGTCCTTTTTTTTTTTTTTTTTTTCTTCCCCCCTCCACTTTTTGACAGTGTAAATCTCATAGTTGTTTTTTTTATAGGGTTGCATGAATACAGATACTGGTATCGGGCCCAATACCATGATAATGTAACCCAGAGCCACAGCACAGGAAATGGAGAGAAAGAGTGAGAGAGAAAGTAACTGTGTAAGCACCATTAGCTTCCCAAACCATAATTCCTGAAGTACTCCACGAGAAGCTGCAGAGCTCCGGCAGGGCTTGTGGCTATTGCTTTTGATTGCCTAAATCTAAGTAGGTATTGCTATCAGTATCAGCGAGTACAAAAATAGTGGCTAAAAGAGGCGGAGAAAGGGTATCATTGCATCCCTAGTTCTTTATATTGTGACCTCTGTTTTAAGTTCTGTAGGTTTTTCTTTTCCTTCTGTGAAGTTGCCATTCTGCAGATTTGAAGGTTCAATTTATCCAGGCAAAGTTCAATAGGTTACATTGATTGTGTTCTATACGCTTCAAAAGAGTGGGATTCTTGATTATATATGTTTTTCTTTTAGTCTAGGAGAAAGTATTGCTGCCAATAATGCCTACCGGCACAGGGAAGCTGAACGGGCAGTCAGGGGCAGCACTGTCCAGGGGGATGGAGTCTCATTTGGCAAGAGTTTTTCTCGTCCTTCCACAGGCCCTAGCGGCCCCTCTGGCCAGAACATTGACAGCCTGATTGAGAAGCTCCAGAGTGGAATACAGGTGTGTTTTGGGGTTCTAGTGTGCATGTTTGGGATCATTGGCTTGTGTGTGTGTCCATTCGGCAGCGTCTCTTACTTGTATTCCAGTTACAGGAACCAATGAAAGATGTGCACATGTCCGAGATCATTGATGTTTACGAACAGAAAATCTCTGCCCTGGCGGTATGTTTACTTTCATGTTCTGTCTCATGATTTGTGTTGATTTGTGCAAGTCTGTATAAAGTGATGTGTATGTTTTGTGTGTATGCAGTCTAAGGAGGGTCGTCTGCAGGACCTGTTGGAGGCCAAAGCTCTGGCTCTGTCTCAGGCCGACCGGCTCATTGCTCAGTACCGCTGCCAGAGAGCACAAGCTGAAGCTGAGGTTGGGAAGATGATCATGACATTATAGCAGTAGAAAACATACAATAGGAAAAAGTAAAAATAAATAAATATGTATATTGGGTTTGGTGAATTTCAGTTTTGCACAGCTAACAGAAAGCATAGGGGCTGATTCATACAGTGCCAGTCAAAAGTTTGGACACCTTAAATTTATATTTTGCATTATAGATTCTTAATAAAGTCATTAAAACTATGAAGAAATCATATGAAAAAGTGTTAAACAATGTCTTAAATGTCTTAGTCTATTTAAAGTAGCACCTCTTGCTTAGGTGACAGAGTTGCACATCTTGGCATTTTCTCAATCATCTTTGAGTTCAGCTGTGCTGAACTTGTCAAAAGTTCATTACTTAAATGGCCTACCCGCTTAATGTGCCCTCTTAGTTACTTTTACAAGCAACTAAGATACTCCGTAATCAGTAATGGGTAGTCATATAATTATACCATCACTGTGCTCAACTATTTAAAGAAAAAAAAATACTTTAAGAAATGAAGGTCAGTCAATCTGGAACTTTTCAAGAACTTGCAACTTAAGGATACTTTCAAAAACCATCAAACATTAAGATAAAACTGGTTCTCATTAGGACCGCCCCAGGAAAGAAAGACCAAGAGTTACCCCTGTTGCATAGGATAAGCTACCAGCCTCAGAAACCTGAAGTGAATAGCACCCCAGATAAGAACACCAAATGCTTCAGATTATTTTGGTTTGTGTGACACTTAAGTTGCTACATGATTACTTTTGTGTTCCTTCATAGTCTGGATTTCATTTATAATGTAGGACTATGAAAAAAAAAGGAAAAACATTGAATGAGAAGGTATGTCAACTTTTGACTGGTACTGAATATTGCCAGAAATAACTGCACTCTTTCCATAACTCCCACCCCACCCCCATTCAGAAACATTCTGATATATGCACAGGTCACACTTTTTTTCTTTTCCACATGCTAAGCGTGTGGAACATTGCATGCTAAAAAAAAGAGCAATATAGAAAATTATGACAGACAAAAATCATTTTAAAACTCGTCAGCTTAGTTCTTTCTTTCTCTCTCTGACTGTCTGTCCCTATAGGCACGAAAGCTGGCATCACTATTAAAAGAGACAGAGAGGAGAAAGGAGGAGCTGCAGGCTGAGCTCAGTGTGCAGGTTCTAGAGGTAGAGAAGCTGAAGACTGACAGCCATCAGCTCCTGCAGCACAACAGCCGACTGCAGACTGTGTCTGATGAACACCAGAACCTGAAGGGCACCTACAATCAGCTGCTCAGCAGGTCAGGATTTCTACAGTACAGTATTTCACATGCATACATTACTGTTTCACATTTTAAAGGTTTCAGATCATCAACTCCACCAGTTGTGGAACTATTCCTATTTTATTCATTAAAGATAAAAAAATATATATATTTAAATCCTATATCGTCACCAATGTACAAAGTAATTTGCCACAGACAGGTATGATTACTGCCAGGCCTACTGAACGGAAACATCACGCAAATAAAATAAAAAAAATCAGTGTACCATAACACATTCTTAAGAGATTACAATGGATGATCTGATTTTTTAGATTGTGACAAATATGGGAAAAACAAGCTACTGAAAACAGAGCAAATTCTTTTTCAGTGCACTGTATATTCCCTTTGCAAGAACCTACTACCATATACACACCACCCACATATGCTACCAGCCCCTTTGCAGTGTGTACAAAATTTCCAAACTTTGCAGTGAGTGGTCTGTTTGTGTGTGCATGACTGGGTTGTGCTCTTCAGGTATAACAAGAATGAGGGAATGCTGAAGGAACTCCAGGCTGCCCACATCTCTCTTACCCAGCAGGCTGAGGGCTTGAGGAAAAGTAATGAGGGATTCAAACTGCAGCAGGAGAGGTGAGTCTGGAATTAGTGTCTCTGGTGCCATGGTCATGAAGGCCTCATATCATAGAAGCTGCTTTACCAAACGATAAACGCTATTATTATAATTTCATGGCCATTTAGATATCATAGCTTATTAATATTACTATTAATAATAAATCTTCTTCAGTTACAACCTTTGAAAGGGCGGTGCATACAAATAAAATTAAAATAAAGTTTAAACTAAGTTGACATGTCATTCATATAAAAGTTTTTTTCTTGATAAGAAAAACACAATGATGATATCAATGTAAGTAAAAAAAAATGCATGAAAAGTCAAACCTGTAAGTTCAGAACATATTAACAAACCAAAAATGTTATGACAAAACATAACCGAAAATAAAACACGACAGCAAGTCAAACATTAAGTCAAGAGAGAAAGAATAAGTCATTACCTATCAAACTGTTACTGACATGCTAAAAATCTTGTATTTTTTACATGATTATGGAAGTGTTTTAAGTTGTCTAAATTTCATGAGTGGGCTGATACTCTTAAAAAAAAGTCTCTTTAGACTGAATTCTATTTTAATTTATGAAGCTTTTCCTTTTGCTTCTGTAAAGTTGCGATTCTGAAGATTTGAAGTTTGCTGATTAATTGGTTAAATGTGTGTTAAATGTGTCTTTCTTAAAAATTGTTCTCTAAATAAGTAAGTGGGTTTTACATTTGTATGTTTTACCTTGCTGCTGCCCATACACACCCCTCTAATTTAATTTGATTTCACATTACTCATAGTTCCTCATTATTACCTGTCTATCTGAGAAGTTGTTTGTTGCTGTTGCTTATCTGTTTTCTTATCATTTTTGCTGTCATTACCATAGACTTGCTCAAATGAGGCTTTGACTTGGAGCCTTGTAATACTGATAGTGAATTTTGACAGCATTTGTGTATATTAAACTCTTAAACAGGATGTAAAGTCGACAAAATGTATCTGGTATTACAAGTAGAAACAATCAGAAACATTCACAAAAAAGGTTTTGTTTTCATCTAAAAGTCTGGTCCAAGGTCCAAACCATGGTTTGTCTTTGTTACGTTGTATAAATAATCTTTCCATGTGCTGTTGTGCCTTATGTCTACTTTTCCAGTTTATTTCTTCTAATTGGTGACCATAGACTGCCTTAACTACTTTTTAATAAGTCTGAAAGTGTATATGAAAGTGTGTATATTCAAATATCCGTAAAAAATGCATAAATAGCCAATTGTTGATGCACTGTTGAACTTTGGTGCACCTTCACCTTCGGCTGAAGGACTGTAATGGCTTTTCTGTTGTAGTGTTGTGTAATGTGTAATGTGGTTAAGGTGGCGTGAAGTCATCAGTTCTCTCATTGTTTCCCCCCACAGGCTTTCAGCAGAGTTGGTACAGAAAGAACAGCACATCGCCACATTGGAGGAAACTGTTCAAGAGAAACGTGCCACTATTGCTGGTGAGGCCGTGTAGTGCAGCTTGCAATGGAATCATGTGTGTTGGTGTAGCCTTGTGGGGGTGTGTGGGGGGTGTGTGAGGGTGTATGTAGGTTGGTGGTCTTTATGGAATGAATGGCTCACTGTTTATGCCACAGGTTTGCAGGCTGAGATGAGGAGGCAGGAGGAGCAGGCTAGCGAGATGGAGGAGAGCATGAACATTCTGAGGAAGGAGCTCAACAAGACCGAGCAGGCCAGAAAGGAGGCCAGCATTAAGGTAGGTGGCTTTTTGACTCAAACTAACAGTTTGATCAGGCCTAAAAATATTTTAGTAAGAATATTGTTAAAACTCACCTTTTAACTACAATTCTTGGCTAATTAGAAGTCTGTCCTTACTGAAATCGCTGTTACAAAAAATAACAAAAAATATATTACAGAGTAACTGGAGTTGAAAAGTAAAATAATATTTATAAAGAAATTGTGGTCATGTAGCATAGTAATTTATTATGTTATATTACAGTGCTGAGAAAATAAATACATATTGTAAAGATTTTAAAAGACTAACCCTTTAAAACTCTCATGAGTGACCTCTTGTGGTAGTTTTCTCTAATGACACATTAGAAGCAACTAGTCCTAGGCAGGTACCAATAGCTTAAAGGTAATCAGCTGAATTAAAACTGGGATAGAGGAGACCACAATGGCCGATCCTTTATCAGGGTCAGGCCAAACCTGGTGGGCAGTTCCTAAATAAAACAAATTGAGATAGTGAACAGATTATTAGAGTCTGTTTAATTAACTAAAAAAAGCGAGCCAGAAGTTAACATGGATACAAGAGCATCCTGAAATATCAGCATCCAAAAGTAAGCCAGTTACAGAAATAATGGTTAAGTGTAACTGTCTTTTATTTTATTTATACCTACCCAATGGCAAAACAGACAACTTTCAATCACGTTTTTTTTCTAATATACTGTAATTCTACCTTCTTTATTTAAATGCAACAGCTAGTGTAACCTCCGCTTATATTGTCAAATTTTATATCCCCACATAATTCGTTTTTAAAAGCGTTATTCAGCTCTATTCAAGAAGGTGTGGTTATTGTAAAACGGCTGGTTATGGGCGGGACCAGTAACAGACGCTCCGCAGCCTGTGACCTCGAGGCAGCCCTCAGGGGCGGGGTTATTCAATTGAGTAGGCTGTCTCTCAACAGTCTTTCTCCTTCCTCTGTTCTCTACTGTGCAGACTCTGGTATCAGGATCACTAACATGGCGGAAGATTTTGGCTTTATTTTCATTGAATGAAGGCGAACGGCAACACGGCGTCCATCTTTTTTTACAGTCTCAGTACTTACCAGATTCGGCAGATACTCTTCCCCTGAGTTCCCCTAAGCTTTTTGATTTTGTTGTTAATCCCAGAACAAACGTGTTACTTTGGATTAGCTGTGATACATAAGATAAATATGTAGTGTTGGGTATGTAGGTGGTCAGGAATATACATTGTTGCACAGGCTGTGGACTTATTTTGGATGTTTCCCCTTTTTTTCTATGTGTATGTGCTCTGTAGGCTTCATCTCTGGAGCTGCAGAAAGCCCAGGTAGAATCCAGACTGCAGAAGAGGGAGGAGGAGCTGAGCAAGCACACACAGATGATCGCCATGATCCACAGCCTCAGCAGCGGCAAGCTCAAAAACGATGCATCAGCCAATCTCTCTCTCTAATACATTTACTCACTCCTAATAAACACTCAGACAGATATGACCCACGCCTCAACTAGTGTCACACCCCTGACACCTCAACGTACAGTTCACTTACCCACAGAAACAAATTCTCAATCATAGGCAAACTTGGGAAACACACACAAAGAAAAAACTCTGTAGGTTTGAAATACTGCTAATGAAATGTATGCAAAATGAAATAGTAATTTCAATATGATACAATACGTAATTCATTTTAATGATTTTTAATTGCAATCCAATTAACTTATTGCCTTTTGTATGTGCTGTATTTTTCTGTCATACCTTCTCCTGACATATAATTTTTAAACAAATCAATAAATGTTGCCTATTAAATAAAAATGGTCAGATATGAACAAGTATTTGCTAATGTACTGTTTTGTGTAAATGGTTAAATGTCACTCAAATATTATTGTTATTTTTTTCTCCCTAAGTATGATGCTGTTAGCCAACATAATATTCAAATAATCATGATGGCTAATTCAATGCATTTTCTGATTTAAAATGTAGTGCAACCAGTAGATGGAGCCATGATCCAAAACATTTAGACCTGGCAAAAAAAGTTGCCTGTAACTGTTACAGGGGCAGTTTCCTGAGCAAGGATTAAATCTAGTCATAGTATAGTTTATTTTTATATATTTTATATTTTTTGTATATACTTGAAGACCCTGTCTTGATAACTGCCCCAAAGTGTCTATATAATGGCACTTCAGTTTAGTGTTTATATGTCCTGTAACTGGAGTTGAAAATGTAAAAAAAAAAAAAATAACATTAATTAGATAAATTAATTGAACGTCAGTTCAAAGGTGATTTAGATATTATTAGTTGTAGCTGTATTTGATTTTGATTTTTATGATATACTTAAAATTGTTAGACACTGTGAGTGACTTACAATTTAATCATCTTTTTGAGGACACTAGGCAAATGTACACATAAGGGAAAATATACATTCTATATATGAAATACTCAAATACATTCAAAATCACTTCACAATGGAACAGTAATCTCAGAATGTGATGCAATATAGGAAACATTTTAAGGATTATTAATTCATTGAAATGAGATCTAGTTAGTATATTGACTTTTTTTTTCCATTATCACCCAACATTTATAAATAAACATTAATAAATGGATTTCTGTTACACTAAATAGTTAAACTTATTAAATGTTTTACTGGCAAATGATACACAAAATAAGATTTGTTACACTGAGAATTTTTGTTCTTTAAACAAAAAAGTTTAGAATAATAATGCTAATGCAATAATGCTAGCCAAGCCAAGTATGGAGCATAGACTGTATATAAGTGTGGACAGGACGACAGGGGGTGAAAATTAAAGCTACTACGTCTCAGACATGTGGGCGGGGTTTGGGCAGTTACACGGTCCCGCCTCCCACCACTGTTGCTGCTGTTCCAGCTTCACTTTGCCCTGCGCAAGTGCAAATGAATAGGTACTTCCTGTCCATACTTATATACAGTTTATGGTATAGAGATGGAGCCATAAAACAAAACAATATGACTATTTATTTTTTTGTATTTCAGCAGAATCACTTCACATTTTACTTAGTGTGCAGTTTACTCCCAAAATGTGTGTACTGAAGTTCCTCAGATAGTTAGCTGAGTCACATTTAAACACACATTCTTTTTTGAATAGTCATAGTTTCACTCACTGTTCTTAAGCGAGAGGACATATCATTCCAAACATTAATAACACATTCTTTATTTATAACTCCACTGCTTGGTACAGTAGTTTGGGCTGTGTTTGGCTTTAAATAGGCATGCTGATTATGGATTATGAGATTTGGATTAACTGTGGTGAAAGGTTCTCTGTTGTTGTTTTGCTGTTGAGTTATTAGTAACCTTACTGCATAGTTTCTGTTTTCATTTACAGAACAGGTTACTGAACATCCCTGTGATGGAATGTGTCACAAGAAGTTTTGAGTTTCTGTATTCGTGTTTGTGTTTAGATCACCAATATGTGTCATTTTTGTTGTCTGCCACAGCTTAGTCCAGAATTTTACATTTATATTGAAAAAAGGGCATATATGGGTTTTACATCCAACCTGGCTTAACAGTGTATAAATTAAAACCACCTTATTAATAACCTTAAATTCTTTGGGATTTAAAAGTAATTCCAGTAAGTTACTTAGCAATTCTCTGCGTTATTGTTCTATCAATATTTTACTTACATTTAACTGATTAAAAATGTCTAGAGCTGGTTTTGAATGTGGCATATGAATTTTAAAGCTGTTGTTAATACTGAAGTTCACTAAAAGATGGAAAAAATGAGTATTTGTAGTTAGTGATCATGCTTTTGTCACGTGTTAACTCAAACATTTGATAGAGGTCTAAATGCTAGTAATTTTTATTATCATCCCCTTGTCTCTTGTTTCTAAGAATATTTGTTAAATAACAAGTGCCTTCCACAACTTTCCATAACTAAAATGCCATGACTTTGCTCACAAATAAATGACCAAATTGACAAATACTATATGGACAAAATTATTGGGACACCTGCTCATTTGTTGTTTCTTCTGAAATCAAGGGTAATAACTAAAAAATGTATCCTGTTTTTGTTGGTGTAACTGCTACATTTTGTAATTTACTACATTTTGTATCAAGCATTTTAGTCAGGATTTGGTTGCATTCAGCAACAAAAGCATTTGCTTCAGGATGATTACAGGTTTAAGATCAGGTGGTCACAACTTCATCTCGTCCCCATATCATCCCAGAAGTATTAGAAAGAGCATCATCATTCCAGAGAGCAAAGTTTAATGCTAGTGCGCTGCGTACCTTTACTATTTTTTTAGCTAACAATTTTTGGTTTGTTAAACATTTTCTGAACAATACAGTTAAAGGTCTTAGAAAATGTTCTTACCTGTCTGAAAATTCTCAGAATGCTGTTGTTGAACTTTTTTTAAACATTGCTCCAATGTCTTGTCTTTCAATGTTAAAATTTGTAATGTTTTCATAATGTTAGGATTTGTCTAGCTGGTAACGTTATGTTAGTAACATTCAATTAATGTGATGCAAACCATTATTACGGCACACGTTTTCAGAACATTCCTGGAACATTATTTTTGTATTGTTACTGGCTAAACTTCTGGAATGTTTTTAAAACATTGCTAAAGAATCTTTTAACATTCTCCGTTACCTGGTTAGCCCACGCCTGGCATAAAGGCCTATTCTATGGGCAGCACTTCTTCATAGTTAAATTAATGTAACTTAAATCAGCTGAATGTAGGGGTGTACACAAACATTTGGACATATACAGTTCTGGAAACAATTAAGAGACTACTTCAGTTACTGAATCATTTTCTCTAATTCTCCTCCACCAGTCTTACACACTGCTTTTGGGTAATTTTATGCCGCTCCTGGTGCAAAGATTTAAGCAGCTCAGCTTGGTTTGATGGCTTGTGATCATCTGTCTTCCTCTTGATTATATTCCAGTGGTTTTCAATTTGGTAAAATCAAAGAAACTCATCATTTTGAATTGGTCTCTTATTTTATTTTTCCCAGAGCTGTAGTTTACTTGCCACTCAAATGGTACTTCATGAGGTGGGGTTTCCTGCATTGCAGTACCAAAGACCCAGAGGTAATGGGGAGTGATAAAACCAGTTAGACAAATAACAATTTTATTACAATCAATTTACAACATATAGATTATAACAAGAATGATAGAAATATATATTATACCTATGTATTCATGAAAAATAAAATACAAAACTATAAAAAGTCTAAATTTCAACATACAGCAAACATTTTGGTGTCATATACCACAGAGCACCTTCAGTAGTCTTGTAGAATTCAAGCATTGGCGAGTTGGAGCAATTTTGGCAGTATGCACCAGTCATTATAACCCAGCTAACATTGCTCATGTGGGACTCAATTTAATCTCACCTGGGTCCCTTCTGGGCCCCAAATACACTGTACAACCCAACCCATATTTAGCCCCTCGTGATGTATGAACAACACTGTATACATAACTTTCTGGTTCTTATTTGGGCAACCCATAAAGGTGTCAAATGAGCATGTTATGTGGGAATATTTTGGCCAATGATCTTTTGAATTTCTTGTTGCTTCAGTTTGCAGTTAAGGCAGACAAAAAGAACAGCAATTTAGGTTAACAATGAGAATGAGGCCTGTGACATTCATGGTCCCCCTGCAAAAAAATACCCAACCATTCTGGCCAACAATTAATAGACCTATTTTTTTGAATTCCACTAAAGATAATTAAACATCTTAACAGGACGGATTATTACTATTCTAATATCTTCCTTCATATATTCTCCTTCATATATCCTAAGGATAACATAACTTCTTCTTTTTGGCAGTTGAAAGAGTGTGTGAAATATTTGTGCTCTACACACCCCACACCTCCACAGTTGTTGTCTTCTTGAAAAGTATGGAATGTCCCCTTGACAATATTCCAGTGCACAAATATTAATTATTTACAAAAGTATTAAGCAATAGCATAAAAGTAACAAACATACAACTTTTAAGGGTCTGAGTGTATTTTTCCTTCAGGCAAAGGCCTGTTTGGATTGTTTAGCGCCATTCCTTCCCCATTTTGGCTATCTTGTATGTTTTCAGTCCCTCTTCCTCCTGTAAAGTATCAGCAACTTAGTATCAGATTCTGATTTAGTAATAGCAGCTTCAGTTCTCCACAATCAAATCAAATCTCTAAACATAATATTGTACAGTTAGTATACCAAATTGGTCATCAACTCACCCTTACAGACTTTGTATTTGATACAGATGACTGCTGTACTGATGACACAGGCGAGAACAAGCACACAAACACCAACAATGATGGGAGTGATATTTACACCTGCAGAGAAAATCGATAAATTCTGAACACTAAAATAAACATGATATTAAACGTCATGTATTTAATAAACATTTGCATGACCAGTTTAGGTTAATTAATTAATCATGAAAAAATATTTCTTCTGTTCAGTTTTACCTGAATTGATGTGCACTGAGGTCCGCATGATCTGTCTGAATTGAGCAGTCTTTCTCTCACAGGTGTAGATTCCTGCATGTTTAGCACTGTCCAGATTGTGTAGTGTGATTTTTCCTTCAGGCGTTAGTTTGACGTCTGCATCTTTCCATTTTTTGTTGATAGGTAGTGAGGTTTGACCGTTATAGCTCAGAACTTCTGAGGAGTCATCAAATGTCAAGATGAGGTTGAAGTGCCCGGTCTCTCCCTGAGAATCTGGACAACGAATTGTAACAGTCTCTCCTGAATTGATTTCAGTTTTGTCTGAAACAAAAAGAGTATGAGTAAAATTCCTGCCTGCAATGCCTGTGTCCTTTATTTTACCTAAAATAACTGTTCTTAAAAAAAAAACATTCATTAATAAAGAAAAAACTAATGATAAAGAATCCTGTAAATCTTCACAATTCACTGCTAACAACTGACAAACGTCATCCAACTAAATCAATTTTGGTTTATATAAAATTTCATAAGCAAATATAATTGTTTGCCAAAAATGAACAGCTTTCCATATCACTTGGACTTTATTTAAATTCCATACAGGTCGGTCCAAAACTTTACAGTAAACTCATGTTTTTAGCTTAAAGTGTCTATACAGATTGAGTGAATGCTGCCATTTAAACACAAGGGTGATAAACCAAGTACTAAAAATTCTATATTTTGATCAAATTGTTATGCTCATTTTGGCCTTTGCTTCTTTGCTATTTTGGGTTAATGTAGTGCCAATTTCAGCACATCAGTTAGATTCCAAAGTCAAGTAAAATAGTTCCATTCTATTTTACACCTCACTGTTAAAATGTCTGGTGTATGGTTATGGCTTGTATATTTTGCTTTGTAAGCTCTGGCATCAATGTTAATTTATGTGTGTGTGGCATAGTAATACTCAAAGCACTTTGTTCTGAGTGCCATTATCATGCATTACTGGCACTCTTAGAATGTCTCTCAGCCAAAAACACTGTGTTTTTGAAATGTACTGTTCCATAGTGCCTGATATTTTGTGAGGTATCTGATCCAATGAAACTGTTTAATAGGGGTCTATAATGCTCACCTTGCATCAGGCTGGCTCTGTAGGTTACTTGCCCATCTCCAGATCTGAAGTAACAGATGTATGACAGGATTTTCTGGTCTGGCTGGATTGGGAGAGAGCTTTTGAGTGAGAATAGACGCTGGCTGTCCTCAAAGATCTCCTCTTTTGGGCTTCCATCAATGTTCCAAGAGATTGTTTGTTTTGGGTAAATTTTATTTGTTGAACAGGTGATCGTTTTATCTGTAAATTTAATATCCACTGATTGAATTGGGGCTAAAAGAAAGTGCAAGAAAAAAGCAGGGTGTTAAAAAGACTGGAGAACAGTTAATAGTCATCCACAAAGCCAGATATGGGTTTAGACCTTTGTCCCTACCGAAGGTTAACACAGTGTCTGACTCAACTGACCAAACAGTAAGTTGAATGATCTGGATTAGGTGTGCCTGGGTTGAGTCAATGGATTGATAAAGATCCAAGATCATTTTCTCACGGAATTACATTTTATTACTTTTGTTTTTCTCTTAATCAGTTCTGTGCTACATTAGGTAACATTAAAAGCCACTTGCCCCCCACAGTTCCAGAATAATAAAAATCATAGATTTGTTTATTTAAAGTGACTTTGGTTCCAGATATTAACTTACCCTTAACATTTACATTGACAAAAGCCTCATTGCTGTGTGAACTGATGGAGGAGTAGCACTTGTATTTGCCACTGTCTTCGATCCTGACCCCCCTCAGGATCAGAGATATGTTTCCTGTAGAGATCTGATCAGTGAACAGAGCTGTTCTTCCTTTATAGGATGCATTCTGATGTGCTAGCTGATCAGCACCATTGTAGAATGAATGTGCAATCCAGGGACCATTGTGCCAGTGAATGACATCATGGTAAGAAGATTGGCAGGGAAGCACACACTCTTTAGAGTAGAAACAGGTGACAGTTTCTGCAGGAATACAAAATACACAGAAGAGTTATAAAAGTAAATAAGGGGTTTTTACGTCAAGACCAGAAAGTTTAAATTAGCATCGTTTTTCCAGACCATAGTTCAACCCAAGGTTTATGTTTTTGTGTCACACTGCAGTTTAGTTACCAGACTAGAGCCTCTCCCTATACTTAACACTGATTGGTTTGTAGAAGGTTGTCCTCCATCAGAATCCAACTAAGTGCACATGTGTCAAGCAGCAGAATAACATTACCCTCCAATAAATTTTGTCTCTGTGTTCATACTGCTGGGTGACACCCATGCACTTCTATACATTTCTATTACACTGCCTCAAATTCCTGCAATTAATCAAAATGTCTAAACTATCTGAACAATGTTTCAAAACCATCTAAATACTGCGAGATCTAACCAAATTTGGTTCTTTGATGGAAACTGTCGCCTAAACAGTTCAAGAGGTTGCCAAGCCCTTAAAATTTCTCAAATGTCTATCCAATTGGTCTAATCTGTGGATCCTCTGCTTGAATTTTGCTATTAAATCAGGGCTCTAAAGTGCAACCTAATTTCTCAATGGTTTGACGAATAATTTTTTTTTAAGTCGCATTGGTGTGTCCAGCCTAAAGTCACCCTATGTTTCAACAATAGACACACATTATTTTAATACCAACCAGAACCCACCTGTCCTCATTAAACCAATAACTACATGCCGGTGTTCCCACAATTACAATGGAAGCTAAAAGTAACATACAAATATAGTGCATACGTCATATCAAACACGAAGATCTGCCTCTAACCACACACCAGCACAAACACATTGATCTGCTATTTTAAAAAAGTGATTAATTTAGCTCAGAAATACTGTTAGCATTGACAGTTATCAATTAGACATCCGTTGGAACCTACTAATCCAACCAGCACAGCTCCATCCATCTGTTATCAAACCCCAGAACCTACTAATCCAACCAGCACAGCACCATCATCTGTTATTAAACCTCAGAACCTACTAATCTAACCAGCACAGCTCCATCCATCTGTTATCAAACCCCAGAACCTACTAATCTAACCAGCACAGCTCCATCCATCTGTTATCAAACCACAGAACCTACTAATCTAACCAGCACAGCTTCATCCATCTGTTATCAAACCTCAGAACCTACTAATCTAACCAGCACAGCTTCATCCACCTGTTATCAAACTCCAGAACCTACTAATCTAACCAGCACAGCTCCATCCATCTGTTATCAAACCCCAGAACCTACTAATCCAACCAGCACAGCACCATCATCTGTTATTAAACCTCAGAACCTACTAATCTAATCAACAAAGCTTTATCCATCTGTTCTCAAACCCCAGAACCTACTAATCTAACCATCACAGCTCCATCCATCTGTTATCAAACCCCAGAACCTACTAATCTAACCAGCACAGCTCCATCCATCCGTTATCAAACCACAGAACCTATTAATCTAACCAGCACAGCCCCATCCATCTGTTATCAAACCCCAGAACCTACTAATCTAACCAGCACAGCTTCATCCATATGTTATCAAACCCCAGAACCTACTAATGTAACCAGCACAGCTTCATCCATCTGTTATCAAACCCCAGAACCTACTAATCCAACCAGCACAGCACCATCATCTGTTATTAAACCTCAGAACCTACTAATCTAATCAACAAAGCTTTATCCATCTGTTCTCAAACCACAGAACCTATTAATCTAACCAGCACAGCACCATCCATCTGTTCTCAAACCCCAGAACCTACTAATTTAACCAGCACAGCTCCATCCATCTGTTATCAAACCCCAGAACCTATTAATCTAACCAGCACAGCCCCATCCATCTGTTATCAAACCCCAGAACCTACTAATGTAACCAGCACAGCTTCATCCATCTGTTATCAAACCCCAGAACCTACTAATCCAACCAGCACAGCACCATCATCTGTTATTAAACCTCAGAACCTACTAATCTAATCAACAAAGCTTTATCCATCTGTTCTCAAACCACAGAACCTATTAATCTAACCAGCACAGCACCATCCATCTGTTCTCAAACCCCAGAACCTACTAATTTAACCAGCACAGCTCCATCCATCTGTTATCAAACCCCAGAACCTACTAATCCAACCAGCACAGCACCATCATCTGTTATTAAACCTCAGAACCTACTAATCTAATCAACAAAGCTTTATCCATCTGTTCTCAAACCACAGAACCTATTAATCTAACCAGCACAGCACCATCCATCTGTTCTCAAACCCCAGAACCTACTAATTTAACCAGCACAGCCCCATCCATCTGTTATCAAACCCCAGAACCTACTAATGTAACCAGCACAGCTTCATCCATCTGTTATCAAACCACAGAACCTATTAATCTAACCAGCACAGCCCCATCCATCTGTTCTCAAACCCCAGAACCTACTAATCTAACCAGCACAGCTTCATCCATCTGTTATCAAACCCCAGAACCTACTAATCTAACCAGCACAGCTCCATCCATCTGTTATCAAACCCCAGAACCTATTAATCTAACCAGCACAGCCCCATCCATCTGTTATCAAACCCCAGAACCTACTAATGTAACCAGCACAGCTTCATCCATCTGTTATCAAACCCCAGAACCTACTAATCTAACCAGCACAGCTTCATCCATCTGTTATCAAACCACAGAACCTACTAATCTAACCAGCACAGCACCATCCATCTGTTATCAAACCACATAACCTATTAATCTAACCAGCACAGCCCCATCCATCTGTTATCAAACCCCATAACCTACTAATCTAACCCGCACAGTACCATCCATCTGTTATCAAACCCCATAACCTACTAATCTAACCAGCACAGCTCCATCCATCTGTTATCAAACCCCAGAACCTATTAATCTAACCAGCACAGCCCCATCCATCTGTTATCAAACCCCAGAACCTACTAATCTAACCAGCACAGCTCCATCCATCTGTTATCAAACCCCAGGCATTAATTTATCTCAGAAAAGAGTTCGCTGCACCAGTTAGCTGTTAAAAAAATACACAATGATAGTATAAGTGTTTAGACCAGCTTGTGCTCTTATATTTGTATACCAAGAACAATTAAAAAACATCCAATTTTTATTGTATTTGAACTTTGCAAAGTAAACTTTTGATCAAAATAGGGTCAAATTTATTATCTATATGGACAGCGGAAAAAAAAACGTGAACCTGTAAAACTGCAGTGTTAAAGGAGAACTCCGGTGTAAAATGGACTTTTAGTGTAGTAAAACATGATAAAAATTACTTCAATTAATAGCAAACCTAGTTCTCCTGCAGTGTCCAGAGATCCGGACATTTTACCTCCTTGCTAGAATCTGAAGATCCCTGACATTTAAAACGAGGCATTAATAACTTAAAAAGTGCACCAAAACCTTATTGAAAAACACTGTTTACATCCCGTAGCTTCAGCTGAGCGTGCCATCACTGAACTGAAAATAACATAGACATATATACACACATATATATATATATATATATATATATATATATATACATAGACTCCATATAGTAGCAGCCGGCGCCAGGAGGCAGGCTATGTATATATATATGTCTATGGTATTTTTAGTTTAGTAAGCTTCTTGTGCACTTTTTAAGTTATAAATGCCTCATTTTAAATGTCAGGGCTCTCCGGATCCTAGCAAGGAGGTGTGGAGCTACTTTGATTATAGATAGCGGTGGAAATTTGGCGGTGGATTTATCGGGGCAAGTTATGCCCCGTGTCACCCAGTCTGAAGGGTGTTTGGACAAACTGTTATCTAAGAACGCTGTGGGAGAACAAAGGTGTACATTTTATCATATCATTTTACTACAACAAAAGTCCATTTTACAGTTCTCCTTTAAGTGTGATGCAGTCTTTTGTGATTAACTTTTGTGATTTTGAACTTAAGAAAAAAAACATAGTTTTAAAAAGTTAGTCAAGTGATCCAGCGGTCTAAAGCGTTGTCACTATGATTAGGAGACCGCAGGTTCGAACCAGCTTCAATGCCATTCAAGCTGCTGGCGCTCAGAGGGAGCACAGTTGACCTTGCTCCCTCCGGATGGGTAGATGGCGCTCTCTTCCCACATCACTAGTGATAGGGAGAGTCCTAATGAGTGGGTTGGGTAATTGGCTGAGCAAAATAGGGGAGAAAATGGGAAAAAATGAGAAAAAAGGTTAGTCAAGACATCTTCAGAGGACACAGAGGCAGTATATTAAAGCTGTTTTGATGTTTTGTAAGAAATATATGTAATCTGTTGTATCTTTTGTTACTTTCATTGACCAAGCAGAATGGGAACTGTTCTAGGCACGTTGCACTGTGTAGTAATTCATGCTTTGTCATCTTTTCCTGTATTATTTTAACTTAAAACAGGTTATATAAATGTAGATATATTGTTATTCATTTTGTAATATTGAATGAAGTATACCAAAGTTAGTCAGGACATCTTCAGAGGCTGTGTATCAGGCAGGTAGCAAAGCTGTTTTGATTTATCTGGGCACACTGTTTGTACACTCAGTGTACAAAAATGTATCCACATACTTTTTCTGACTGTCTTGCGAACTGTGCTCGGTATAGAAGTAGCCTTGGAATGCAGAATTACAAGTTAAGCTGCCTCTCCAAAACTCCAAGACTCCAGATTAAATCATGATAATTATTCAAGTGTGGGACTAAATGCACTTTAAAGGCACAGGACACATTAAAATGTAAAATGATTTGATATTTGCTGAGTATGTACTGTCCTCAGCACCTTGCATTGTATATAGTGCACTGAACCTAAAAATGAATGTCATCTTTTCCGGTAATATTTCACTTAAAACAGGTTTTAGAAATGTAGAAATATGCTTTTTCCTTTTATAATATTTTTATAATATTTAATGTAGTACACCTTTTAGGGTTTCCATTTACACTGATAAGCCAAATCTATATGACCATTCACAGGTAACATAACAACAGTGCATGCCAAAATCTGTGACATCTTAGAAAGTAAGTGAACAAACTATAATTATATTCACTGTGTAGTAAGTAAATAAAATGTATTCATATAACACTTATCCCAGACAGCTGTCACAAAGTGCTTTACAAAGGATCAAAAACAGGTGAGATACAAGAATGAACAAGCATCTCTAGTTCTGCATTCAAAACTATTGATCTCAATTTACTGATATTCCATAGATGCAAGAAGCATAATCTTGCCAGCTGTTTAACATGTGAGTCAAATAACATAGACTGGTCAAATACAACTCCCAAATTACGCAAACTCGAGTGGATGGCTGAAGACAAGGACCTAAGAGCATGTTTGATTAGAGGATTTACCTTCTCAGGTGCAAAAATCAGGACCTCTGTCTTGTCTGCATTTAACTGCATTTAAGAAGCCATCCACTCTCTTATAGCTTCCAAACAGTCTAACAACCTCTGAAGACATTGAGTTTCACTAGGCTTAAAGGAGAAATGAAGCTGAATGTCTTAAATAAATGATATGGAATATTAAAACTATCAAAAATCTGACCCAGAGGTAACATATAAAGCCAAAATAATAGGGGCCTCAGATCTGAGCCCTGTGGAACACCACGACAGTGGAGTAGAGTCAGAGACATAGTTTCCCATTGACACCACAAGCAGTCTCTCAGTTAAATAAGATGTAAACCACTTTAAAACAGTACCCAATCACGTATTCTGTTAATTAAAATGTGATGGTCAACAGTATCAAAGGCACGCATAGGGAGAGCTTGGGAGAGCTTTTACAAGGGCTGAATCACTAAGGTTAGACTTGGTGTGAATTTCTTCGAAAGTACACAACTTAAACTTTTGAACAATTGAAACCAGTTTTAACACTGTAAACAAAAACATCCCCAATTTTTTTACTAACTCAACTCAGAATGTATTGTTTTCTTTTTCTTAATCAACCTTTGTAAAGTGAAATTTTGTACACTGGGATTGTTTTTTTTTTTTTTTTTTTTTTTACAATTTCCATCAGAGAAGAACTTATTTAACTATTTAAGCTAGTTTATGGGGCATTACTGTGTAATGATTTACACACCACACTCGCCTGCTTGTTTCAAAGGTCATAACACATATTTAGACAGTCACTGACCAAAAAAAAAATATCACAAGCAAAAAATAAATGAAAACAAAAATATATGTATACTGTATATATTTTGTTTGTATGATCAAACAGTGATGGTTGTATTTCAGATCATTTTTAATTATTTCAATAATCAAGTAAATGTTATATATATATATATATATATATATATATATATATATATATATATATATATATAACATTTTGGTTTTTTTTGTTTAATAAAACTAATATAGCTAAGTATTATATTCACTTTTTTGTAATATAGTTTTACTATTGTTTAGTAATATTTGTAATTTGTAATACTCAGATGCTGTAACAGTCTCTGTTTTGATTCTACAAAGGTTTTACCTTTGGTAGCAGATTAGCTCTTCAGAAGAGCTCTAAAAAATATCTACTCACCCTCTCCCACGGTCAGTTCCAATAACCCCAGCAGTATTAAATTCCTAATTAACTGGAACATAGTTGTAAACATAGTAAATCTCAGCAACTGCTTCTCCTGAACACAGGTTTAGTTTTTGACCGAGGTTTAGTTTCCTTTCCTTTAGAGCCTTATATCCTCTAAACAGGTTGATCAGCATTACTTATTAACTCACGCGCACACTCACACACACTCTCTAAGAATGCACTTTCCAAGGAGAGTACAAACATTTTTATATAAGATATAAAAACAACAGTTAAAAAGCTATTTTTATTTTTATTGTTTTGGTCTTCAACCATTGTCATGTATGGCTAAATAATAATAATAATAAAAAAATCAAGTTATTACTTGAGGTTTAATCAGATCAGTGAACTTGATCAGTGCCATCTTGTGGTAAATCAGAAACAGTGCTAATTGGATGCTTTTAAACCAGATTATTTTTTTTTAATATCCTCCAATATATCCTAATAATTTCCTGTCAAGAAATTGGATTTATTAGTCAACAAGCAAACAGTCATTTTTCTGAACTGATGTGCTTGAAGCAAAAAAAAAAAGAGGCGGTTTTGTGGATTTAAGCCACTCTGACAAGAGACACATTGTGATGACATTTTATGGTCCATGGGTCAAGATAAGTTAAATTAAACGTTACTTGTAAGGTACTGCTGTTACCATTAGTAACAATGGTTACCACCTTCAGAGGTTATTTGTGGAGCACTTTAAGGGCATTTTCAAACCTGAAAGTCTGCTTGTCTTTATTACACTGGATATATTTAATCCAGTTAGTTTTGTTCACACTGCAGTTTCGTGAGTGAACTAAAGAATGTTATAATATTCTGACATCATCAGCTATGTCTCTCTTTCCTTCATATTTATTGGTTTGTAGAATGTTAGTTATGGGTTTGATGAGTTTTTTTACCAGGTGTTGTGACAAATTTTAGCTCTTTGTTATAATCTGACTTCCCTTTACATACATACCCACCCAGTGGCAGAATTTGTGTAAAAGATTCTCCTCAGATTCCTTGTATTTCTGTTTATAAATAAGGATTAATCCACTTGTTGGGTGATGCACCTGCACATCAAAGGTAGATGGATTTGAGCTTAATAGAATTTTCCCCCTCTGGTTTGTTTAAAGACTGCCTCAACTTCCTGTATTTGGTCTGAAATTTCAAACAATCTAGAAAAGTGCTTTCACACTGCAAACGAACTGGACCATGGTTCAGCAGATCCGGACCAAGACCACCTCTTTTGGTCCTGATCGTGGTTCATGGCTGCTTTCACACTTGTTATTTTGATTTGGACCAAAGGAGGCAGGTGTGAAAGCATCCTTAATGTTTACAGCTGATACACCAACACACTTTCTCTGCTTAACACTTTTATTTTTAGATAAGAAGCTTCAGTTCAACAAGGAGTTAAAATACAGACATTTACACATTTAATAAATCTCTCTATATTTACAACAAATCACATTTTGCTTTACAAAAAGATAATCAACAATTGGCACTTGGTAGCATAGCTTCTGACTAGCAAAACAAGTGTTATACTGCTATACTGGTTTACTAGGTCTAATAGCTCTACTGTGATGTATTACCAGCAACACAGTTTTCAAGGATGAAAAAAGTGCATAATGTGAAAAAGGATACTCAGTTATCTAGATATCATTAGTTCCTACTGTCTACATAGCAATCTAGCTGTGATGCTAATGAAGATTTTGCGATTTGATCCATTTGCATGTATCAGTTTATTTAGTTATAGAGTATTTGTGTCATTAAATCAAAAACTGTTGTACAAACAGTGCTGGTTAATTTGCTATAAAACTCCAGTAAAGGATTTTTAAACCATTTATTCTAAACTGTTTTTGGAAATTGTTTGAAATACTAAACACATTACTTGTTTCCATAACTTGCTAGCTGCATTAGCATTGTAGCTCCAGTGCAGATTTTATAGTATCATTACTCTAGAGCAGACCTTGGCTTTTTATGCTCTGGGGGCCCATATCAACAAATCAGAAACTGAATCAGACATCACTTGTTCAAGCCCAAAACAGACTACATTTCTCTTAATGAACAAGGAAAAAGGACAGAAAAACAACAAATGACTACAAATGGTAAAACTACAAATCAAATAGCCATCGTTCTTTGTGATTTAATGCTGGTCTTTACATCATTTTCTTAACTATTGTTTATGTTAATGTTGATATATATACATACACTGTCTTTTTCACATTTTTGTTTCCTAATTTTTTTCCTAAACATCTACTCTCACCAGTGACATCTTCTCAAAACCACGTAAATACTACATTTCTACATTTTTGTCTGGCGTTCAAAAACAGTCCCAGTGTACCATTTGGCCACTTAATTATTAAATGATTACTCATATCTTCAGGTAAATTTGAGAAGTTTTAGCTTCCAAAACTATAATATTCTCATAGTTCCAATGCAGCAATCAATACATACAATAATTTGTCATTTGAATTTATTCTGCCTACTAATATGCCTAATATAAGCTATTTTAACCATATTGCAAGAAATACTAGAACCACTAGGGATTCCTTGAGAAACACACTCACACAATATTAGGTTGATGAATAGGTACATTCGGTAAGACTAATGAAAAGCCTTAAAATATGACCTGCGAGAAAAAAAACAATCTTTTTCCTTTTTTTTAAGAGATTATAATTTTTAGTATCTATTATTAACATTTTAGCCTATATTACCTAAAATTGGTGATATGGATGCATGATACTGACCTTGCACTACAACTTTTTTATCTGAAATATATTTCAAAAATATTTGTCCAAATGTCACTGACCCAGCACGTCATGAAATAAATAAAGCACTCTGTATTTGGAATTATAGTAAAATAACTGAATGATAGTGAGCACATATATAATTTGCCTGTGGTAGATAGCCTTTTTGATAGAAAATAAAAACAGTGTTAATTTTTCTTTTGCATCAAGCAGCATAAAACAGAGCATAATGTGTGTTGGTTTGGTTGGTCATTGTAGCTGATATTGTGCATGCTCACATTGCGATTGCAATGCTGGAACAATGTGTTGTGCAGTCACACTAATTGTTCTTATTCTCACTATAATCCCCTAGAAATGTCACCCTTCTAACTGCTGCTACTGACACACTGCTTTCTGCTAATAAATAATGTCAGACCTGACTTTACAGGCTTTGCTCTGTTCTTATTATAAAGGACTTCTTGAATATTCCAGTGAGCATTATAGGATTTGAATGTCTATACGAAGCCTGTACACATGTATGAATTTTCTTCATGGGTTCTGTTCAGTTCTGTTTTTCATCAGGTGCTTTCCAGATAAATTTGACAATCTGGGGCAGTTAAAGATGGATGAAGGTTCAGCCAGGTGTCGTAACTGCAGTAGCATCTTCAGTGCAGAACCTTCACGTCCTCCTCATGTGTGCTCATCAGTTGGGTCAGCAGTTAAGTGACTGCCTTCTGATACAGCCTCAATGTCTGTAACTGTTACTGTGAAAGAAAAATGCTGTTGTAAGTACTTACTGTAAGCTCCTTTAATAACGAGAATAAAACAATACATCACAGCGTGATATTATAATGCAATACAATTCCTTTTGCTCTAGAAAAGAAATGTAAAGGAAATAGATGCAAACTAAATGTTGATTTTGAATGTATATACACAGCAAATTTTCCAATGTTAAATCAGCATTATTAGTAATTAACACCAAGCATATAGAAACCAATAAAAATTTTATGCTGTTCTGTGTTGAGAAATGAGTGCCCTCTAGTGTCTGAAAACCCTTCCCTTGCAAAATATAAATAACATATAATGCAGTGCATCAACATTCTTTACCTGAAAGGCAGCATTCATATAGTGTTGGAAATATGACTAAATTAGTTTTGTGTCCAATCAAATAGTGGGCTGACTGAGTGCATTTTACACCTCTAGTGTATATGGATAATTCAATTATTTACTGTTCTGTAATTAAAATGTCTAGACCTATTGGACACCTGAAGGGAGTGACAACGTCTTAATCATAAAGACTAAAAAGGAAACAAGTAAAAAAAATAAAAGAAAAAAGAAAGAAATCACACCTGGAGAATTCTTTCTTTTTTAAGATTTTTTATTACTCAGGGGTCCTTGAAAGAGTTATAGTCAGGTTTTCCTGTAATCATGATCTTTTAATAATTATTGATGCATTTATAAATAAACTAAATCAACGATATTCTATGTCTGCCATTCAGAAAGAGAGTGCATCTCATACCCACCTTTAACCTGATGTGAATCTCTGTCCTTTTCAGTGCTATTTGAATGTAAGCAGTCGTCTAGATAAGAGAAAGATGAGACAGTGATAAACTGACTGGATTGGTTAGGGTAAGTATGTCAGAGGTGTAGCATATTTACTATAACTCACCTTTCAGTTTCAGTACTCCTACTATAACTGCTCCAGTGACAGCAAGAGCAGCAAATATTACAGTGGGAATCCACCACTGTACAGAGCTCCCTGTCTTCACCTCCATTCTCTCACCTGCAGGGGAGTTCAGAAAGCATGTTTGTGCTTACAAGGAAACAGTATTAAAAAGAAATACAACTAATTCTGTGAAACCTGTCTGGAACAAGGAAACAACTATTCTCTGTAACTCGTTTACATAATTGATTACAGCGTACTGGCCCACCTACACACACTCATCATCCTCTTTATTAGCAGCCACAGGCTAATGTGCAGTTAGTTAATTATACACTTTTAAATACTGCTTCATTGGTTAAATTTTAACCATCTCTGGCCAGACATCATTGATGTGGTTGAGCTTTTTTTAACATTAGTGAACTTGAGGTGTTTTTATTAGAGATGCAACATTGAAATCATTTTACAATATATTAAAAATGTTACCACATCATTTTGCCACCTTTAGTGAGCCTAGTGATTTCTGGGCACTTAAATGAATTGTCTTTAATTGTAGTTAATGTGTTTATTTTATAGAATCATGTTTGCTATGTTTGAGGTTTGATTGGAAAAAATCAGGTATACATTTTAAAATGCTCAGTAGAAAATTGTCCAATCAGAATTATTTCTGTCAGTGGTAGCCGAATAGATTTAGTTGAGTACTCCTCTTACTACATAGCTGATCTGTAAACCTAACACAAAAATAAACTACATAATCGGGAACTGTCAGTTTAATTTCCAGTGGTTGATGTCATATTTTTGGGGAAAAAATGCGAAAATTCTTTTGCATGTCTGCCACTTATTGTTATAGACAGGGTTGCTAGGTTCACAGGTTGTCAAATCTGGTTAATTTATGAATGCAATTGCAGGTAAACATTAGAAAATTGTATGTTTTTTTCCAACTTTAGCTGAAGACAGGTCAACATTTTGTGAATATATATATATATATATATATATATATATATATATATATATATATATATATATATATATATATATATATATTTGTATACTATACTATTGTATACAGCTGTCAGGAAAACAAGCAATACCGTAGTGTCCTGTAGTATGTGTAGAAAACTTTGATTTGATTGACTTTGATTAACTAAGAACATTCTAAACATACAAGCATTATTAATACCACATTTTTTGACACTGGTAACTAATAAAAATGCTTTTGTAAATATGTGAATATTGAAGCCCATGAAGAAAATATGTTTATTATTTACTTTAACCTTTAAACATTTTTTCAAATAATGCTAATAAATAGTAGAGCAAATATAGAGGTATAAAAATTCTTGCCTTATGGTGATTTTTACTGAACCTGGCAACCCTGGAAATGGAAAAGACTGATTTCTGCTAGGACCCTTTATTGAAAGAGTCACTGTAAAACTGTGTAACTCCTTTTCAAATGGATCAGTAAAGTAACTAATAACTGAATATCAGCAAGGTGAATCTAGTTGTGGCCTGAGTGACTTTTCTAATTACTCATGAAATAGTAAAAGACCTCTTCTCTAAGACAAACAGTGTAATTGATCAGAACAGAAAGAAACATGTCTGAATAAGGTGAAATGTTTTTTGTGTTATTAAATGCTGTTATAAAGTTATACTGTACTTTCATGAGCCAGTGCGGTGATGTTGACCGCTGTCTGGCTTTCATGTCTCCTCTGTAGGCTTGAGATGGTGCAGCTGTAAGTTCCTGTGTTTTCTGCACTCAGAGGGCTGAGTAGCTGCAGGGATCCATCCCCTGCCTGCAGCGCTAAGGCATCCACCCCGGCTCTGCCCTCCCACTGGTTGGTCAGAAGCTGAGTCCAGCTGTCATAAGTGCAAATGACGGTGGGTTTGTTTGTTCTGGTCAGTTTGAAGGTCCAGGTCAGCGTGAAGTTCTGTGTGACCCATGGTGCTTTGCAAGGGATGGTGAGATCCTTACCCTCAGCTGAATTTATTCCTGTCCAGGTAAGAGATGAGTATGATTTCGATGTGAAGGAAATTTGGTTGATGACTGCAAGAGATATCAGCAACATGTGTGTGAAAATGGTGGCAGATTTCTTCCCCAAAACACTGCCATCAAATGCCTTTATCTTACTTTACTACTTTACTAGTCCATGTCCTATTTTCACGTTCACCTGTGCCCATACCATAAATAATAACTTTTTTTTTCTTCACATATTTTAATCATGTGGCGAATTATGTGTCTGACTGGATAACTTATGCACTACCACTTTAACCCAAAGGCCAAACTTTCAAAGATTCTGATTTGACAGAGCTGGTCCATATCAAGACTGGTCATTGACTATAGCACTCACACTGAGTGCTGATTACTGATTTTTTAATTATTTAGGGTAATTTATTTTTAATATAATTATTGATAAAATTCACTGTTTATACACTACTTGGCCAAAAAAAGTTGCCAACTAGATTTAACTAAGTAAATGATGTGTGGTTGATGCTGCAGTTGGTCAGGTCTAGGTTCAGCAACAGTATGTGCTGAAAGAATGAGGTCAGCTGACCTCCTGAATATACTGAATATAGACCAGGTTATTCAATCAATGGATTTTTTCTTCCCTGATGATCACAGCCATATTCCAAGATGACAATGTCAGGATTCATGGTGCTTGGAAAAGAGTGATTTAGGGAGCAAGAGATCATCATTTTCACACATGGATTGTTCACCACAGAGTCCAGACCTTAACCTCATTGAGAATCTTTAGGATGTGCTGGAGAAGCGCTGCTTTGTGCAGTGGTCAGACTCTACCATCATCAATCCTGAAAGATCTTGGTAAAAAATTAATGCAACACTGGACTAAAATAAATCTTGTACATTGCAGAAGCTTATTGAAACAATGCCACAGTGAATGCGGGCAGCAATCAAAGCTAAAGACGGACCAACGAAATATTGGAGTGTGAGAACTTTTTTTTTTGGTGGCGACTTTTTTTGGGCCAGGCAGTGTGTAATATTTTATTATTGAAATGTCTTGGCACTGCATACTTATACATTTAGAAAGTGTATATAGTATAGGCTACATATTTGTTTTAGGTTGAAGTAAACTGACCTGTTTCTGTTAGTGATGTTGTCCAGGTCTGGGTGGAGTAGGATGAATTAACAGTGCAGATGTAGGTGAAGCTGGAGCGATCTCTCAGTTTCTTCAGTTTGCTCTCCACATCATACAGGCCCAGCCTATTGGGTATTTTGCGGGTGATGGGTTTTAAGGAGGTGGGTGGTTCAGTAGTCCATGACACATGAGGAGCAGGGTAGACCCCCTGTGTGGAGCATTTTACCTCCTCAAAGCCACTCAGACGAGTGATCTCTACATTCACTGACTGGATAGGGGCTAAAACAATAGACAGAGACATTATAAGAATGTAAGTGTTTAATTATTTTTAAATACCTGAAGTGATAACAGTACTACTGTTATCATACACTACAGTTCAGACATTTAAATTCCAGAGTTTTTTAATTTGGTAAGATCAAAGAAACCCATCATTTTTAAGTGGTCTCTTAATTTCTTTCCAGAGCTGTATATTATTTTTATTATATATTATATTTTATTATATATATATATGTATATTATTTTAATGACTGCCTAAGATATGGCCATTTAACTGTAACTTTTAGTTTTCCATTTAGTTTTCACTGATTACTAAGTTATGGACAGGGTTGGATTATCATGACATACTTAATTATGTTGTTCCAAGCCTTATTAAGTTGTGGTTAATACTTTATTACTTGTCATGGCGTAATTATCTTTTTTTCTTGTAGTATCAAATGAATTACCAATGATGTGGTCATGTCTTGTTTTCATTAAAAATGGCTTCATAGTATTCAACAATACAAAAACAGTTGTATTGCAGATATACATTAAATATTTAAAAACTGTGCTATTTTTAGCATTTAAAAATAACTACACATAACTCCAATATGTCTTTATTTATTTATTTCCTTTAGTTTGGCAAAATGACAAAAAAAAAATAATACAAAATACAAAAAAACATTATTTTTTTTAGCCTCCAATACGTTATATCCGTCTACAATTTTAAAGCACCATTTATGTCATATTTTGGTCAGTGTATATAAAACATTTACAGACACACTTCATTTAAATATTTCTAAATCTACCAAATTTGCCATGGACTAGAAGCATTCATTGCATCAAAAATGTTTTTTTTTTTGTCTTTTGATTATCTTTAATAGTCTACTGTAACTGTGATTATACTCAGAATTAACTCATTGGGTTGTTAGGTAGTAAAAAATAGGTAAAAAATAGGATTTAAACCTACCTTCCACTTTCACTATAACAAAGGACTCATCCTCCTCTTTGCCCTTGATGATACGGCACTTGTAGCGCCCCCTGTCCTGCAGTCCGCAGCGCTGCAGTGAAAGAGCAGCATTGCCCAGGGCGAGCTGCTGGGCTGACACTGATGTCCTGCCCACAAACTGCTCACTGGGCTGGTCACTGCCCTGAGGAAGACTGTAGACCAGATCATTCTGCCTGAACCACTGGACCTCCTCACCACCGGTGGCTTTAAAGCTGCAGGGTAAGATACAGTCTTCCGAGAACAGGCAGGTTACTGGAACATCTGATGTAAAAAAGGAAACCAAATAATTAGGGTTAAATATTATAGATAATATTATAGACTCTGTATACACCTTTACTCTGCATTTATGTAGTTGTGAGAGTATAAAGGGATACAGAATAAACAGGGAGGATTACAGGGAGTCTTGTGTTCATCCTGCTTAAATACCACAAACACCACACTTAAACACTTCGGAGGACAATAAATGTAATGATAAATTATATATTTTATTAAAAAACAAAAACAAATCTAAAAGATTTTAGTATTTTAATTTTTATCTTAAATAATAAATATATTGCGTAATGTGGATATGTTGCGGTAGCAAGAATTAAGGTAAAAAGTGGCAAAAAAGTAAAAACTATGCTTACAACAAGACCCAGCTATTGATTTTTTTCCACTAATGTGGACATTCTATAGGTCTTAGAAGTCAAGCACCATTAATGCAACATGTTTAAAAGACATCCTGCATTTTGCATGAAGACCCCATTAATGTTGGGGGTGTGGCCAAAAGAACACAGGATATTTTTCTTAAATTGGAAGATCTCAAGGATTTCACATTTTAAGAAGGGTAACTGGTCAGTTTTTATCATTATTAACTTCATTTTGAGAACACCAGAACCTACTGTCTTCCATTTAATCCCAGTTTCCATACTACAGGAAGCAGAGGACTAAGTGAGGATGATAAAGTTGATAAGGTACAGGAGGGTCAGACAGCAGAAAGGTAAAGTTTCTGGGTCTAAGGAGAAAATAGCACTAGAGAAGACTTCTTGTTTTTGCTTCAAACAATAGTGGAAACATATTTGATTTAATTTGGAAATCTTTCTTTAAGGACACAAATTATATGAATTCTCTGCATGATGATTATGATGCGACACTAAAATATTCACAGAATAATTGCGTATAAAAGGCATGTCTGTTTAGTCACTTTTTTGGGAATGGGAGAAGAATGCTCTTGGTTAATTTGTGATGACGCCACCATGAGCTGCAGGGAATTTTTTTATTTAAATTTAACAAATTAAAAAAGAGTCAAAATGGATTGTTTGTTAAAGACTTTTGAAGCTTCATGAAAGCAGCTGGCTCTTTGATGTGTTGTGAGAAACATTCTTTTTTTCATTTTGTGAATGCAGTCCAGTGCAGGTTCTCATGACTGTTTATTCAGGATACACACTGCATTAGTTTGAATTTTCTGATCGTTTAAAATGCTGCTGTTACATTTTGCTGCTGAATAAGTCAGAAAGTACAAAAAATAAAACCACCGTCATTTTCCATTCACAATTATTCTTCCATACTGTCCAGCTGCCTATTCAGCTAAAGCACCTTAGTCGACCCCACAGACTACTCAAGACAAGTTAACACATAATAACCAGTGAAGCATCAGATCACAGCTAAATATATCTTTGCATCATTCACTACCCTGACCTCTCTATGCCCATCCCATCTCAGAGCTCTTTGTGTATGTGTATGAGAATGATAATACAGCTTGGGCAATCACCACGACATTTAAAGACTTGCGAGTGACTAAAGAACTGATCAGAATTTCTCCAATCTTAAACTCATGTTATTCAATAGAATAATAGTGGGTGTTATATTTAAACCCTGTGGTTGGTTTAAATAGTAGGAATAGGTAGGAATAGTTGTTTTAACTGTTAACTGTTTGGGTAGGTTAAAATGTTACACTCTTGGAACCCAATTGTGAAATTTAAAATTGTGCAACTAAGATATTTAAACTCTTTTAATGTATGATGTTGGTAGATACAGCTAAGCAAGCTTAACCATTGGTTAAGGTTCAGGAGCTGGGCTGAAGACCTAAACATGTAGTGGAATAAAATGTGTCACACCAAAAGAGAGAGTACTTAACCACCCTTGGAAATCAGGTAAACCTTAGTTTTTGATGTGGCACATGGTAATTGGCCATGGAGAAAAGAAGGAAACAGTCCATCACTGTAAACTAATCAAATAACATAAAATAACATCGGAATGGTAAAAGATTTTTTAAAAGACATGCATATATCCCACATTTTATTTCAGCTTAATTTGTGTTTCAAATCACTGGTGAATAGACCATAATAAATCGTTTCCAGTCAGCTAATTAACTACAACAACCTTCTCTCAACAAACTTCATCCTCTGTTTTACCTCCCACATAAACCACAGTAACCTCCTGTTAACAGACTTGTTATTCTGATGACTCAATGACATTTGATAAAGAGAATGAGTGAGTTTAAAACATAGTGAGTTTGGAATGTTTGTTGCAATTGCAGAGATTCTGAAACATGTCAATCATTTATGTCATTGAGAAATCTTTCTTAGACCTAATGAATTCCCAATGTGGTCATGATACCAGCTACAGGAGATACCACAAAAAACAAATAGTAGTTAAATAGTTGTTGTAGTTGTTGAAAGCCTCTTTTGGCAGGACCTTTTAACACATACAGTACCAGTTAAAAGTTTGGACACACCTTAAATAATTAAAGACTCGATACTAATGTTATCTAAGCTATGGCACATATATTATTATTATTATTTAGTAAACAAAAAGTGTTAAACAAACAGGATATGATTCATATTTTAGATTCTACACATTAGTCACCTCTTGCTTAGATGACAGCTTTGTACATCTTGGCTGGATTTTCTTAGTGAGCTTTATGAGGTAGAGTCACCTGGAATGTCTTTCAGTTACTTGTCATGAATTTCTTGTTTTCTTAAAGTGTTTGAGAGCATCAGTTGAAAAGTTGTGGAGAGGTAGAGTTGGTATACAGTGAATACCTCTATTTGAGTAATGTTCTAATTCATATTATAGCAAGAACTACTCAACTAAGTAAATAAAATAACACTTTAAGAAATGAAGGTCAGTCAATCTAAAACTTTTCAAGAGAAGTGTAGAAAACTGTATGAAACAGAAATTAAATATGAATGTGTTTACAAGCTTCATATATCCATGTTATATTTATAAGCATTTATATGCATCAGTTTTATCTTACGCTAACACAATTACATCACTTTAGCTTAGCGCTAACATACTATCTCACTTTCCATAGCCACGCTGGCAGGATTTAGCATAATCATCGTTTGCTTCTGTTCTCATTTTCTAAACAAGTTCTGACATTTATGGTTGAAACCAAAGGCTTAGCTCTAATAGTCTTGGTTCACCAGTGTCGTTAGTACAGCCTGTAATTTTGGCAAAACTAGCCCATGCATTTTTTGCTTCAGTACATCTGAAAAGGCTCTAATCTCACCTGGAGTTTTTCCATTTGTTTTAGTTATGAGCCACGTGAGGAGGAAACAAGTGTAGACCCGCGCTGCTGCTGCTGCCATCACTGAGGACAGAGAGAAAGAGAGAGAGTGTGTGGAAGTGAAACATTTATGCTATACATATATACCCATTATAGAATCGCGGATATATTTTAGCTACAGACATAATTTACTAATCAGTGTAAACTGTTAGCATTAGACTATAAACACCATATACAAATGAACAGATTTGACATCTTTACACCATGTTGTGTCTTATCATACACATCGTTTATCACAAACTGAATGAGAGTATATCACAATAAAAAAATTGGCTAGTAATAAATATGTTGTTGGTGTATATGCTGGTGTACTCTCCACTTTTAATCAAAAATAATGAAAAAAGAATTTTAAACTAATAGTTTAACCAGTGCTGTTTCTATTGCTTCGCAAAATAATCCATTCCATTGATCGATAGAAGAATACACATACTCCTGAAAGTCCACTGCACCATGCCACCTTACCTACAACAACTCACCCCATACAAGTGAAGAGAATGTATAGACAGTGCATGCTGCTTGAAACTGGAGGAGTTACCATCAGCCCCATTGCCATCTCACAATCACCAGCTTTCGCTAAAACCTTATTTATTTATATTCTTTCCCTTAGGTCACATTAAATGAATGTTCAACTAAACAATGAAATGTTATCAGTATGATGACATGAAAATGATCATTGATTAGTTTTTGATAGTACTGTATTGTAATGCCATAAATAAAGCCAAGTCCACTCAATGATATTTACTGATTTTCTGTTGGGATTTAAAATTGCAGGCAGTGGCTAAAATACTTCTGTAGCCTAATTTAGACTACTAGCATCGGCCGCACCTATTATAGTGCACAGAGCGCCACCTGCTCCTATTCATATTATCATAAAGAATGAAATAATCACATTACAAAGGTTTATCAGGAGTTATTTATCATTATTTAATTTATTAGCAAGTATAAAATGATTAAATAGTCTAAAATAGAAAATGAGTTAAGTTACCTTTGTAGGTAAACGTAGGGTATAATTAGGTATGTATAAACATGTGGCGTCTAATTCATTAAAAAAGGAAATTACATCACTGACTGCAGTCAGTGTGTTTTTATTAGACTTACAGTGTTGATGAGAACATGGGGGCAGACATTAATTACATTTTAATTACTACAATTTGAAAATCTGTATTTATTATTAGATTTATTATTAGAAAATAAAAATTAGTTGGATATAAAGAGTTCATCTACAAAAACAGATCAGTGCTATCCTTTAAACATACCTTCATCTGTTTTGGCAATGTAACTCTTCCTGTATAAATCAAAAGAAAAAAGGTGCCTTAAATATAGTGTACAGACGGCTAATATGGGCCAATTTTTGGTAAATGACTTATAGGACTATCAAGTAATCTTTGTATGACATCTAATTATTTTTTATATAAATTGACCTGGGTCTCTTAAATAATTATTTGTTTAGAAAAATTCTAAATTTTTAATTAGAAAGAGTGGGTAAAAACATAGTTTGAAATATTTGTCTTGGTAAGCTTACTTATAAGTGCTTTATCACTCTTATTAGTGATGAGTGAAATTTTTTTTTTATGTTGTCCTCACTTAGGCTACCATACGATTTTTTTGATGTACTTCCCACCTTAGCTACCTTAGACCCACCAAAACTAGTGTTACATGTAAAGTTGTGTTGTTGCAACAATGCAAGAGCACTTATTGTGATTGGCTGTAAAATAGATGTAAAATGTACTGTAAAATGCTGTAAAATTTAATCTGGCCAATTTTAGCTGATGCCACACTACATACATCATTAATAAAAATCAAAAATGAATGTAATTAGTATAATTATTTAACACTGATTCAATTATTCTTTAAAACTGATTTGACACACATATATGACCCACATATCAAATTAATCTTTCAAAGCACTGAGAGAAGCTTTCTTATGTTTCTGCTCTAGACTGCTCCAGTGGGGTTTTTCCTTGGTCTCACCTAGTTAAAGCCACACTCTTTGAACATCCGGATGTGTTCCTTTAGGAAACCATGTGTGAGAACCTCCAGTTACTTCTTTCATCTTCAAAGCCAATTAAGTTCACAAACTTTTCTTTTTTTCAGTGAATGTACCATTTAAAGCTTACGCGTTGTGTGTGTGAAATCCTTCAGAAGATACGTAGCTACAGATCCAGGATTAGCTGCCTTTGTTGTATTGAGAAGAATATGAAAGGTGAAAGCTGATCATAGCTATTGCTGTTGGAAATGTGAGACTAGCAGCCTGGTGGGGTTGACCGTTCCTGTTTGAGGGTCAGTCTGTGCTTTATTGTGGTTTTTAAGGGTGTATAATGGATAACTGAGTTACCAGTTTATGAAGTAAGTACACCTATCTGTTTTATGTGGTAGACCCAGGGACCAGGACACTGGTGCCCAATCATGGTCCAAGAGTACCACCACCATCTGGTTCTAATATTCTTAGATACTCCAGCTCTTCATTAGCTATACCGGGTGTGTTAGATTAGAGATAGAGTTTAACGCTGCGGGGTGTTGAGGTCACTAGGACTGCAACTGGGAGAACTGGGTAATTTGTCATGACATGACTCTCCAAACCATTACTGTTTACTTGTAGTAACTTCACACTAGATCTCAAGCAGTTTGGACTGTGTGTCTCTCCATTCTTCCTCCATGGTGGAAGTGGAGAGACATGTCATCTGCTGGTGTCGATCCACTGTGTTATATCATGTCTAAAGTCAAGGCAATGTTTTTCCCAAAAAATCTTACAGCACTTCATGCTTCCCTCTGCTGACAACTTTTATGGAGATGCAGATTTCATTTTTCCAGCAGGACTTGGCACACTGCCCACACTGCCAAAAGTACCAGTTGGTCTTGTCTAATATTAAAAATTTCTGAGACACTGATTTTGGGGTTTTCATTAGTTGTAAACCATAATCATCAACAATAAAATAAATAGGTGCTTAAAATAGATCACTCTGCGTGTAATACATCTATATAATATATGAGTTTCACATTTTGAACTGAATTACTGAATTTAAGTAACTTTTCAATGATATGTAGATACACGGGATAAACTACATCTAAAACAAGTACACCTATCAGATCAGGAATCTGACCTATCAGGAATCAGATCAGCTTTCAAGAAAAAAGCACAGCAGAGTCTCTGAAAATAGAGAGATTAAGGAATCTAACATTCTGAGCAATTCCAGAATCAGTTGTATCTATCATCAGCTCTTTATGGGTTTAACAGAGAACAGACAGTATTTAAAAACACAGTACACTAATCTCATTTATCAGATCAGACTCTTCAGTCAACATCAAATCCAAGCTCTACATTAGATTTAGCCTACAGCTTCTCATCAGATAGGAGTTTATTATGTTAACAAGCCTGATCACAGTATAAAGAATTAGCCTCTTCGCCATCAGATCCCTTAATCAGATAAGATCTAACCAAGCTCATATTGCACTAAGCAACAAGCAGTGATACTACAATCACAGCATGGCACTTAATGGATTAGTATTACAGCACTACTTCTGTAAGATGCTACAAAAAAAGCTGTTTCTGAGACCCAAATAAAGTCTATCTATTCAGTATTGCTAAATATAGTAAAGAAAGCTGACTCACGTGTGTATGTGCTTGTATGTGCTGAGTTTCTCTTTTTGGCAGGAGCAGCTCCTCTTCTCTGACTGGGACGTGGACGAGCACTGGGACAGGACGGGCAGGTTTCTCTGTAAACACGCCTCTTCAGCATCAACAGTGCAACACAGCACATGAAGGTTAATTACTCACTTTACATGCCTACTTGTCACATGGGTGGAGTTATATTACTCTCTCACCAGTGGACATAGTCAACTGATGTGCAAAAGGCATAGACAATTACACTGTTTATCCCATTTTTTCATGAGTAATACACTAATACTGTTTTCATTTCTGTACTTTAGCAGCTAAGCAGCTTTGGAAATGCCAATAATTCTAAACTTTAAAGCAATGGCATTGTACTTTTAAAGATAAAATATATCAAATGTAAAAAAGAAGCAGGTTTTTGGGCATATTAGATTCTTACACCTATGCAGGAATCTCTTCAAGGCATCAGGCAGTGGTACACATCAGTGTGGGTTTCCTTTGTGTTGAAGTTGCAGGATTTCCCCATTTACATCCCTCTGGGTCTGCAGGTGAGCTTTCACCACTGAGTGTAACCGAAAACTGTGTAATAATCCCCTGTCTTACTATTTAAATATAAATGAACACAGTTATGTCTGATTTGATTGATTTAAATTGAATTTAACTGATTTTAATGTGTTCTTTCTAAACTACTGAAGTTTACAAATGATTGAAATTAGGCATTCTTTACCCTCAGTTTTCCATTGAGCATCAAAGATGTTAAAAGTATTCACATTCATTACTTAGGTAGAAGTATAGATACAAGGGTTTAAAATACTTCTGTAGTAATTGAAGTGTCAACTCAAGTCTTTACTCTTGTAAAACAGTAAAAGTACTGCTTTAAAAAGTAAAAAAGTAAAAGTAATGTAAGAAAAAAATGCACTAGGCTCCCTGTTTCAGCGACTGAAAATAAATACATTTTACAATCGTGTAAATATATGTTTACAGGTGTGACGGATCAATAGGGTGTCAAACTGGTATATATTTATACTTCTCATCCCACCAAAATTCATTTTTTTGAAGGAAGAAAAGTCGAAACAAAAACAAGCTGAAATTAAATAGGAGTAACAAGGATATTTTTAAAAATGTAAGTAGTATAAAGTTCAGATAACTGTATATATATACAGTATATGTAGTAGTTTGGGGTGTTGGATAATCACCACCCCAACTCACCTTCAACTCCCAACTCATCCCAAAAGACAAAAGAACACCAGATAACACAGTTGTGTTGTTACTAATACTGCAGGCTAGTTTTGTTTTTCCCGGACTGTCCTCCAACGCCAACACACACACACAGACACACACCTGTATTGCGTGTAGAGTTCAGTCTTTGTGTTGTGTGTTGGCTGATGACATTTTGATGGTGTGTATGGTGTACATGTTGGCACATGACTGCGTGTTGGTGCTGCTGTGAAGGTGCTTTGTTCACATGTATTGAAGTAAGCTCCTGCATTCAGCAGGTTACACAATGTGTTTCTTGTGTTGAAGTTGCTGAATGTCTTTATTTGCAGTAGGTCTTTTCATACCTCAAGGCGTGTAATCCCAAAATGAAATAAAAACGGTGGAAAAAACGATTCACTCATTGTTTAGATTGGTGTAGAAAATTAGCATTGATTATTGAAAATAATTAAAGAAGTGGAGTAGAATGTACATTTCAACCTGCTCTGAAATTGGTATATTTTTTTGTAAAATATCTTGCTACAAATATTTAAACGCAATACATGTAACAAAAGTCACATACAACGTTGAGAAAAGTTACAAAATCACACTGACATGGCAAATATTGTGTCCCATGACATTTGCCATGTTCCACTGAAGCTAAAAAATGCTGCACTGACTGACTGACTGGCCATCTGATTTATTTCTGAGTCATTTGCTGGTTTGCAAGGACAATTCTAACCAGAGTTATATTACCTGCAAGGTCTCGACCAAACAGTGTAGGTTTGAATGCACCCTAAATTCACTCTGGATTCTTTGTAATTTGAGTCATTCTGACAGAATGTATTTGTATGAGGGTGTGGAATCATTTACTACATATGCTGATTAGTGTAAAAGCACAGTAGCACCACTTTTCTTGTGAGTGCTACACTGTGCAGGAAATCCTTGTTTATGAGTAATCAAACGTGTTACCGCAGTGTAAAGTTGCTGTTTTGATTTTCATCTTGTTTTGAAACTTCATAACACTGACAATATGGGTAAGACGTCAGAAGGTCATACTTAAAACTGTTAAACTGTTAAACTTAAATAATACCATCACTAAGTAATTAGATATGTAATTAATTATTTGCTTTCAAACTGAATAGTAAAATCACAGTAATATCTCCAGAATTCTATTAATTAACAACCAAATGCAACAGGTTATTATCTGATTAATACATCTTCAGTTTAAGGTGTTAAAATTATTATGTCTTATTGCTACACTGTAAAACCTGACGAGTCAAGTAAACTCAAACGATTTGAGGAAACCGGTTGCCTTAAACCATTTAAGTTTTATAACTCAAACAATTTGAGCATAAATTATTTTCTAAAATGAGTGTGAATAATGCACATAATCACTGTTATATTGAATTAAGTATATCAAGTAACTTGTACTAATCCTGTTTACAGTGTAATTGTTAGTTTCTTTAGGTATTTTACATTACATTACATTACATTACATTTGGCAGACGCTTTTGTCCAAAGCGACTTACAATAGTCAAGTACAATGTAGAATAAGTTTAAAGGAAAAACATCTTTGGATAGGGATAAAAGAAGGTCAAAGGGAAATAATGGGATAGAGGAGTGAAGGAGGGGAAGAAGGAAATGAGGTTAGAAGTAGTTAGTTAGTTAGAGGTGTTAGGAGAGTAAGTGCTCTTTGAAGAGCTCTGTCTTCAGGAGTTTATTAAAGATAGCGAGAGATTCTCCTGATCTGGTAGTGGAGGGTAGTTTGTTCCACCATTGGGGAACTCTGTATGAGAACATTTTGGACTCATGTACACTATAAACCCTAATAAGTTAAGTCTACTAGGTAACTCCTTGCCTCAAATTAATTAAGTTTTCAAAACTCACTTTTTTAAAATTAATTAGCTAACTATTTTTTAACTATTAAAGTAAAATAAATAGGCTGTAGTTATATAATTTTTTTATTAAACAGCAACAACCAATTGCCTCAAATTATTTAAGTTACACTAACACAAATCAAACACTTGAAACAAACACTTTTTTAAAGAGCAGCTATAAATGCAAGAAGACAACATGTCATTTTTGAGTTAGTTTGACTTTATCAGCATAAGTAGTGCTGTGCGATATGACGATAAATATCGTGGGGACGTTAGAAAAGTGTTCGTTTCTACAGTAATTTCATCAATTATTCATGCAAATATATAAAGTAGGCTACGATGAAATGTATTGGCGTGGTCACTTTGCCTAAACTCGGTTTATATAAGTGATAATAAAGTAATCTTCGCCAAAAAAAAAGCTTCATAATGTGATTTTGCGGCACGGCGCTCCTTTACGTTATTTGACGGACACGAGCAGACACGCCGGTTTGTTACATGCTTTACTTTATTAAACTCATGAGAGCTGAACAATGGAGACGCATTGTTCTTTTGAAAAAATTTGCTACTGCATCTACCTCATCCGTTTTCATTTGATACATATATATTGCTGCACTTAAAGGTAGTAATTCTCATTTGTGAAAGTTTGATTTAATGTCAATTTGAAATAAAGTTGGAAAAAAGTAAGCAATGATACTATTTTGTCATATTTTATGAAAACATACTTAAATGTGGTATATCATGATATATATTGTTATCGTGATATAAAAAATTCCATATCGTGATATATGATTTTTCCCATATCGCCCAGCCCTAAGCATAAGTTATGCCAAGTTTCTGTAATCTTTAAGATATGTTAGCTTAATTAGTTCAGTAAGAAACTCAGTTAGGTTTTACAGTGTAGAGTCAGAAAGGAACATTCAAGTAAAGAGGAATTTTAGAACAATAGATAATGTCCTATTTATCAGAGGTGACTGCCACCTGACAAAATGTCATGGGCTGAACCCCCAGAGGAAATGGATCTAATGTGGCTCTGTGAACAGGACAGACCCCCTGTGATGATGTGACTGGTTAGAGAAGACCTTTCCACAGCACACGGCTGGTCACGATCAGGCTGTAATCCACCAGATTAGACACATCACCAGGATTATGGAACCAAGGGGTGCTGTGATAGGTTTATAACACACTCTCTATATACCTCTTTATCATTCTCCCTCACTGCCCCTCCCTCAGCTCTCTCTCTCTCCACCATCCCTCGCTCTCTGCTGGGGAATTGTGTTAATGAAAAGTGATTAGTACTCCCTGGGGATTTTTTTTTCAAATAACTAATGATGAGTACTACAGAACGCCACCCTCTCTCAATCCAGGATGGAAAGTGTAGCAGTGCACAGACTGTGTTTGAGACAGCGCTGGACTTCTCTCTGATCTGTGGACATACTTCCATCAAGAGGTTTCATCTTCACTTCATCCTGGTGAGTTTACTTTCTGTTATTATAGAAGACTGATGTTCGTATGTTTGAATTTATCGTTAATAAATATTTACAGTGTGAGCCAAAAGATCTTTTAGGATTTAAACATTTAACATATTTTAACATATTATAATATTAAAATTGTATTAATATGTGACAGTATTGAGGTCTTTAATTAGATACTTCTGAGATTATGGGCCCTATTTTAGATATCTTTAAGGGAGCCATTCACAAATGTGTCAGTGTGTCTTGGCTTTTATAACAACGGGAGAAGTACGCCGTGGGGATGTGCCAGTGTTCACAATTCACTTCCAAGATAGCAATAAACATCTTGCAATTTATATCTGTCTATGTTCAGTCATGTCATTTTAATCTGTGGTGCATCTGTGTTTTCAATTACCAAGATAGCAATAAGCCAGAAATACACCTGAATACACCTCACTTCCAGATCACTACACTCATTGGTGTAGATATATTCACAAGCACCTTTAAAGCTATTTTAATGATGCAGGTTCAAGGTGTAAAAATAGACTGTTGACTCCTAATAAAGGCATTTTTTCATGCTCAGGAAGTCCATGCTAGTTTGAATATATGATGGAAAAAATAGTATTCTAGTATTCTAGTAAGTATTCTAATATATTACAATATTCATTCCAGTTGTCATTTTAATAATACATTTTTAAACACATTTTTAGACTTTTACACAATTAGGTTTAGATTCAGATTAGATATATTTTTTACGATATTTGCCCACAATCTACAACAACATGTTTTCATGTTTACAAGAATTATAATAAAACTTCAAAAAGTAACTAAAAACAAATAAACTATGTGTTTATGTGTTTATTACACATTGCTGTAAATAATTAATAATTGGAGTTATGGAAGTTGTTATGAAGTTGTAATGAAAATTGGGTATAAACAAATGACCAAATGATGCATATGTACATAAAATGATAAGTAATAAAGCCAGTGTACAAAATCCAAAACTCTATATATTTTGTTTTAAATCAAAGTCAAATGAGATAAGTTGATAATGTGAATTCATTTATAGAAATAAACAATAGCAGTATATTAACATATATATTTACATATTAATCTTTTGATGTATTAAAATGTTAAATAACATATCTAAAATATCTGTGTGTGTCTAGTTAATTCAATATACATGATCTATTTTCCATTGACTGCAATGTCACACATTTGGAGAGTAGAGTACAATAATTTATGATATTCAGTTATGCTACTCATTCAATCCATCATGTTCTGATTGGGTCTAAGCTAAACTGAGCTAAGCTAAGCTAAACTAAGCTAAGCTATGCTATAAGAGTAGAGGGCTGTAGGCATGACCACCTTATTTTGCCCTTTTGAAGAATCTCTACACAACACTCTTCGTCGTCTCTTCTTTTGAGCTATTGGTTGAGTTATACAGCCCCCCCCCCCCTCCAGTTACTCTCAGCCAGGCTAAAGCGTGTGGACAGTGCGCGTGTAAGCAGCACTGACCTTCCATAAACTGACATGGTGCACAGCGTGTATAAGCGTTCTGTGAAAATCCTGATTAAAGGCAGACCACTATGTCATCCCCACTCGCTTAGTAGGTTAGAGAATGATTTCAGTCGGCCACCGATAAGAGGATTTTCATGGGAATTAATGCCATTCTTTTATTACTGTAAGAATAAAATCATATTGATTTGAATGTAGATGAGGTTTGGCCTGTTCTGACCTGCAAAACTTACAGAGATGTAGGGTAATGGATAAGCTGGACGGCTTTCTTTTTTTGGAAATAAACCAGAAATCAAATTCTCACAAATTTTTCGGTTCTATATTTTTTCTGTTTGTAAAGACCCAGCCATAGGACTACCAAATATAATTGAGTTTATGGCCTGTGGACCACTCTCAGCTCAGAAGAGACATCAGGCTAAGCTGTATTACTCCTGTTTACACACATCAGTGTGTCTGCTTGGTTGTCTAAGTCTAGGCTGCTACCTAACAAGTAATATATGGCCAGTTTAAGTCTCATGGTGGTCAATTTCATATGAAAATAATAATTTAATATATATTTATATATATGAATATAATATTAGAGAAACAGACCAGATGCATCTAAATAAAAACGAGTTGAGCTGAGTGAACAACCCAGAGTCAAAAACAGATAAATAAAACAAATAAAAAAATTAGTCAAAATGAAAAATCTAAAGAAAGAGAGTCAAGATCAAACAAACAGAATGTGTGGAGTTGGCAATACTTGGCCAAGAAACTGAGAGGCAAAAGCTGTGAATGAAAAGAGCCTAATCAGTTAAGGTTGTACTCAATTAGTACTTAGGGGAAGCTTATGGGGAAACTATGCATGATTGGCTGGAGGCATGTGAGTCCTCAGGAAACAGGCGATTTTGGGAATTTTCAACAGAGGCAGGAGGGAGACCAGGAAGTGTAATAATGGTTGTTGTAACAGTACTGACAAATTGTGCAGCAACATATTGTAGAAGTGCAACATATTCTATGTTCTGTTAAACTCACATATTTTATGTTCTGAAGTGATCTGGTTGGTGTTTTACCAACCAAAACCACTCCTATTATAGAAATACAAGTTTTTGTATTATATTTTTGTGAGCCTCAAACTTCTGCTGGAGATTGCCAGCAGGCGATAAGTTGAGATTGTTCTTCACCAAGAAACTATTCTTATTCTGTAAATGTACACTGGAGCCTTTCTTTCTGCACCCACAGGCTATTTGTGGGGGTCAGGGGATGGCCGAGTCAGTGGAACTGCATCTCCTTGGCCCCCTGGAGCTCCTCTGGATGATAGCAGCGGGATCTGGAGCCTCGCAGGAGGAGAGCCGGCCCCCCTGTCTGAGAGCATGAGGCTGATTCTGCTTAGCCTCAGGCTGCTGTGCCTGGCCTGCCTGTGGCCCACGACCCTGCTAAACAACCGCTTCCCCAACCGCAAGAAGAACAAGGACATCTACCTGGGAGAGCATGCCAAGCATAAATACGGAGGGTGAGGAGCTATTCTACGTCTTCAGTCACATCCTGCATGGTGTTGTATAGCATCTTGTACAGTAGCAATATATATTGTCTACACATTATTCTAAACTTATTAGGTTTTGCATATGGAAATTGCAGAAGGCTAGTTGATTAGGTTGTAAACATCAACATGAACTAATTAATTAAAATATACTGTTGAATTACTTTTCCAAATGCAAAATAAGTTGTAGGGTCCTGTATAGAACATAAAATAGTGTATAAATATTAATATTAAAATTAAATCTGCCATTTACAGGGTTTTTCATGTATATCCAGAAAAACAAATGTCAGGAAATAGCAGTAGGTATAGTTCTGTACAGTATACAGTTAAAGTACCCTTGAAGAATCCATATGTTTTAATAGTGGAAATAGAAACTGAACGATTTGCATTCTCTTGTAAGGAACATAAAAAAAACAATACAAAACAAAGACTTCAGTTTCATAAATAAAAATAAAAGCAACAACAATTTTAACAACATTTATTGAGGTTATTATTACAACAAAGGATTAAAGACAGAGTCAGAGTTTGGCTCTCAGAAGAACAAGGATGAAGGAGCTTTAAAAGATCTTAAGATCTGATGACTCTGCAAAAAAAATCTATTTTTTTTTGTGGAGTTTTTATGGATGGAAAAAATGAATATAATACAAAGTGCAACAGGGAAAATACTAAAGCCTTTGAATGTTGGTGACCTTGAGTACATCTTGAATGACAAATGAAACAAATTATAGCCTCACGTTTGAAACGAAGCCCAAACAAACAGCAGCAAGATTAATTTAGACAGCCAAAGAATCCTTTAATATGCCAATTAAAAGCCTAAAGCTCAAGTTTGCCAGACAATTGACAATATTGCACTTTTGCAATATATATGTAGTTTTACATGTATTAATAAGAGTTGGGTGTTGAAATATGGAAATATTTACAAAGCAAATATTAAGTAATAATTAAGCAAATATTATTATATGTTAAGACTGAAAACCAAGTGTTAACGTGGAAGATGCACCTAAATCGAATTTTTGTTTTTTGCTTTTCTCATATCTGTTCTTTGTTTGTTTGTTTTTTTCAGGGTGTTTAGTATAGTCAGTATAGTCTATGCTGTGTAGTGTTTGGGTTTTCTCCTCTTAAAGCTTACACTACCTTTAAAAGTCTCTCATCAGGCAGTACAGTACGTTCCCTCTCTCCCAAGCAGCAGCACTGTGATGAGAAAGCGTCTGTAATTGGAAGGTTTGGGTTTAGAGGAGGTAGCCACACTGCGTTTATGAGGGGTTTAACTGCTGTGGCAGCGTTGACAATGTGGTCAGTGTGGAAAATGTTGTTTTGCCGGTGGTTTTGACAGGGGCAGTTTGATGGCCATTCAGCCTAAACTCTTGCTCAACTCAGTGTATTGTTACCTCTTTGAAATAATGACTAAAAGTAAAAGTGAACTAAATAAAACTAAAATTATAGTTATATAATAGTTATATAGTTATATGTTTTTTTAATTGTAACCAGCAAAGAAACACCCTGGCACCAACCCTCACCTATCAACCTCCATCAGAGCCCAACCATCTAGAACAATTGAATATAGACCATTTCTGTAATTTTGATTGAGAACTTAGGACAGTACACAGCAGGATTAGCCAGCAGACTTCGTCTGAGGGAGGGATCTGTGGCAAGTCAGCAGATGAGGGAGCTGTAAATGCTTTTAAATAATGAGTTTTGTTCTATTACTACAATTATTGCAACTAGTACAGCTTCTACTACTACTACTACTACTACTACTACTATCTCTAATACCAGTAGTGCTGTTATTATTATTACTACTGATGTTACTACCACTATTCCTATTACTTTTTTTACTATTACTATTAATGCTACCTTAACTAGTATTGCTAATAATTGTACTGTTGTTATACTACACTATATGAAATCAAACTCCAACACTCCACAAAATTAGCAGTACTAGTGTAATGGTCAGAGATATTGAACTGCATTATTTGGGTAAAATACTAACAACCACAATTTTTGTGCTGTGTGTAATTGTATCTCTAGTTGTTTACAGTAAAGTGCTGTTACCAAATCAGTTATTGAATATAAAATGCACAGTTGAAAAAATAGCATACTGTAATGTCTTACAAATACATTATAAACATGGTATACATAATAAACTATTTTAGGCACAATTTTAGCAACCACATTTACCAGTAATTTACCATGAGGTTTTTTTATATAGTTTTTTTTAGTTCTCGTTGTAGTATCACTGTTATTTGCACTACTATTAATAGTACTAAAACTAATATTGTCACTACTGCTATTTTTTCAACTATTTAACGACTACTACTTGTATTACTACTACCACTACTGTTACTATTACAATATTATTACAATATCTACTACTACATATTGTACTTAAAAAACAACTTTTAAGGTTGATTTACAATTTAGAAAATAAGCCAAAATAGACCTACAATCATTGTATTATTTACTTACTCTTGACTGTTTTCTCCCACATTAACATTAACAAACTATATATATATTTTATTTTTTTAAGTTTGCATACAAATGGATGTGACTGGGGTGGGTGGAATTGGCCCCCAACAGCAAACAGAGGGGCCCCAAGTATTAACAATCAGTTCAAAAGAACAAGTGACATCAACAGAAAGCAACAGTAACTGTCTCTCTGCAGCGTGTTGTGTCTGTTCTGCTAACTACCCCTCAGCAGAGCTGGGTGTTGAACTCTCTGATAGGATTTCACCTTCATAGAGCATGCCACCATGAAGTCAGATGTAGAGTAAGAGTGGAACGGTGGGAGGAGGAGGGGGAGGGGTACACTCTCATTACTCTAATACACCTGCTCAGGTGGTGGATGCTGGATTTAGGATTTTGTACACAGAAAATCCCACACATCAAAGCTGAATTTCATATCTGTTAAAGCAAAGGCTAATCTAAATGACAGTTTGGACAAAAGGCTAAACACAGGCATTTCTGTTATGTTTTCACCCATGAGATTTTAATAAAAATAAATTAAGTTAAAATGAGTCACATTATTGTACAGTAACATCATCTTATATTTTGTCTAAAGCAGAAATTCATAAATGCAGTAACATCTAGCATTGAAATATTAAAAATAAAATGTAAATCAGTTCTCCACCAACTTTATCTCAGCATGTCGGAGCATGATCATCTTCATTTCCATGGAATCAGAGTCACAGTTTACTTATACAGAAAACATTTCATAACTAAAATGCCCTGGAATGTTTTTCTTTTTTTTATTGAAGATGTTTCACGCTTCAGCTCTTCTGATTTGGTGTCATGACACGCCTTCTTTCAGTTTATGCTCATGCACTGGAATGTATGGTGTCAAGCAAATGTTTGGGCACTCTTGGTTAAAAGTTCAGGGAAAAGTCAAGTGTGTAAATGATGACCTGTTTTTTGTGTTAAAAGACAAAGAGCCGATGATCACACATTTCTGTCATTTGTTAAAACAAAAATACTTTTTATTTCCATTTTTTACGGTTTCAAATTATCAGCAAGAAAATGTAGTAATTTGAAGTATAAGTTTGTGCAACCTGAACGGTCTATACTCCATGACTAGGATCACTATCAATAATCAATATCTATCAATAATTTGAGCATTTTAGTCAAAAAGTTTTTGATTTTAATTGACATCCACCATTCATGTAACTATGTTTATGTTCCAGTACAAACTGAGGCATTTAGTACCTAAATTATCATATTTTATCCCTCTCTTGGTTTCTGGGCAGCAATTATTATTTCTTTAAATATTTTCATTTTCAGAGTGCTAAACTGCTGCTTAAAATAGCCCCTGACTGCTACTAGTTTAAGTTTAGTTGAAGCAGTTGTCACGGCCTCACTATGTTTCCCTGTGTTTTCCCCGTTTCCTAGTGTGTTTTCCCAGTGATTTTCCATCACGTGTGTCTAATTTGTAGCTCCGCCCCTTCCCCAGGTGTTTAGTGTTTCATGTTACTATATATAGTACCCTTTTGTCTATGTTTATCGGTCGGTCTTTGCACCTTCCCACATTGTCTGTCTTATCTCGTTATTGCTATTGTTTGCTACGTCACGTTATTGCTCATTCTATGTTCTTGTATTTACACGCTCTTGTTTATTTCTAGTTTGTTGTTAGTCACGTTATTTCTTTGTTTTGTACATACTCACGTATTTATCCCTGTATATATCCCTAGCCCTGTTTTGTTATTATCTGTTTAGCTTAGCTGTCTGTTGGTCTTCCCTGTTTATTTACATATACTTATTCGTTATTCCCCTGTTTGTTTATTTGTTTATTTGTTATTTATTAAAGTCTGTCTTACCCGTTTATAAATCCGCCTCCCGTCAGCTCCCATCGTTACAGCAGTCAGATTATTAATAAAGCTTTTAAATTCAAATCTTTGCATGGTGCTCCTATACTTTCCAAGAGTTTATGATTAATGAACCACTGAAAATGCACTAAATTTACTCTAAAATATTTTTATATTAGTTTTCATAAAAAAAAATTCCTTCTGTATTTTTCTATTACCATTTTGGAAGTACAACTTTTTTTGTATGACAGCGACAATATATTTGAATGTATTCTAAGTCATTTTTATTTATATAGTAAATTACATTTTACTTATATGTATACATAAATGGCAACAAAAGTAAATACACCCCTAAGTGAAAATTGTTCCCAAATTGTCAATATTTTCTGTGGTCAATATTATTATACTTCACTGCATGAAGTTCACTAGAGCTTTACAGGTTGCCACTGGAATCCTTTTCCACTCCCCCATGATGACATCATGGAGCTGGTGAATGTTAAAAATCTTGGATGCTGCAGAGGTGCTCAGTTAGGTACACTTAATACTTGGGTACACTCAATAAATGTACTGAGCAATATGATGCCCAATAAGCTGTACACTGACTACTTTACATTGTATCAAAGTATCATATTGCCAATGTTGTCTAAAATAAAATATTTACAAAAATGTGAGAAGTGTCTCACTTTAATGAGATACTGTATATCACTGTTTTGAGGATTTGAACTTTTTACTCTTGGCTTGGATTGCCACTATTGTTAAACTAGAGTATATACAGTATATAGTAGCATTTCTGTTGAACAAAGAGGCTCCCACTGAGTCCCTGAAGAATTTCCAGCCTGATTTTAGTTTTGCTCCAAACATATGAACTGCATTATGTGGGGTTTGGAGAAAGTCGCACTGTGAGGGAAAGCTCTCCTCACAAAAAGCTGTTTGTTTACCACTGACCTTCATCTGGTATCACAGTCATGTCTATTTTCAGGTTGGCTCCCCGCTCTGCTTCATCTCCTGGGAGAGATGCTTCTTTAGCTGCCTTTCAGTGAGCTTCTAGAATCTACTCTGTTTCCACAGCCTGGCGTTTGCTGTTGTACTGAAGGTCCCTTTCTTTCCCAGTGAACTCATATGATAGCTGTGTAATTAGCTGGATGTTTTAGCCTGCAGTGCTCAGCAGAGATCTGGCTGTGGTGGTAATAGTTGAAATTGCTATAACAATAATGTGTAATAATGTGTAATAGGCTCATTCTCTTGAGTGTCTGCATGTGAAATCTAAACTAATCTAATTAGTCTTGTAGTTAGTTGACACCTGAGATCAGCGTCTGTGTGAGTGAACATGGACCTGTATGCATATATTAATCTGTGCCTGTATTAATAGTGTATGCTGTATGCTTTACACTTCATACCATAGCTGCTCATATATGTACGGCAGTGGCAATATCTCACTATTTTCTATTATTGCATAACTGCTGCAGTAAACTACACAATCTAATTACAATATTAAGGCCATTCCCCCCCTTTTTTTTTAGCTCCACTAAGCAAATAAAAGCACTTTGTAGTTCTATGATTCAATCAATCAATTAATCAATTGCCCTTTTTTTCCATTTGGAATACATTGAGGGTACCCTTCATTTTAAATTCAGGCAAGCATTTACAAAAAGGGACTGAAAAATAAGTTTAAATTATAAAAGCAAGCAAACAATATAAGATTTAATTAAGAAGAAATAAAATAATTCAGAATGCAAGGATATGCATGTAAAGCAATAAAACAAAGAGATAAATAATTAGAATAATAAAATATAAACACAATAAAAAAAATAGAGGACTTGAAAAACACCAAAATAATAAAAAGATAATTGAAGGAACTAAAATAAATAAATAATTAATAATAAGTTAAGAAAGTATAAAACAAATACAAGGACGAAATAAATAAAATAAAAAGGTAAAAGGCCAAACATAAAACCAGTACTAAAACAAATAAAGAGATGAAATGAATAAAATAAATAAAAAGGCTAAAAGGTAAAATATAAAATAAGATAAAAAAAGGGTAAAATAAAACTAAACTAAAACAGTTACAGACTGTCTGATGGTGGTTAGAGACTAATATTTTAAAATGATTACAGACTGTAGTCCTGTATCTGTTTCTCTGTATACTTTATTCTCCTCCTTTTACCCTGTTCTTGAATGGTCAGGTCCCCCACAATAGACCACCACAGAGCAGCTATTATTTGGGTGATGGGTCATTCTCAGCACTGCAGTGACCCTGACTGACATAGCATGATGTTTGTAGTTCTGTGTATGAGTGGATCACACACAGCAGTGCTGCTGGAGTTTTTAAACATTTTAGTGTCAATGCTGGACTGAGAATAGTCCACCAACAAGTAATATCCAGCAAATGGGCAGCTTCCTGTGAGCACTGATGAAGGATTAGAGGACTGTGCATCAACAGATTTAGAGCTTTTGTCTCTGATTTACATCCACTTTTACATCCAGGAGGAGGACAGTGAGTGAAGACAGTGTTTAAAAACTCCAGCAGCACTGCTGTATCTAATCTACTCATTCCAGAACAACACACTCTAACACACCACCAACATTAATACCTCTTTCCTTTATTGTTAGGCGAATTGACTACAAGGTAAAGAAGCAGGACAGCACCAAGTCCCTCCTTATCAAGACTGAACAGCTGCTGAGAATCGAGGAGCACGACTTCGCCATGAGGCCTGGCTTTGGAGGTCTGATTTCACTGTCATTTCTGTACACAGCACTGACTGTTAGTGTTATATTTTGAAACAATGTAGATTTAACACTGGTTAATTAGCTATGTAGCCTCTTCCTCTTACATTGTCTTGTTGTCATTGTATAACGCACCACCAGTCTTAAAACTAAAGACCCTTGGCCTAAATGTATTGTTATATTAGAAACTATTGGTAAGTGTTTAATCTTTATGTTTTACAGACATTTATAGCTGTATTTATATAGCTATATAATAGCTATATTTATTCCCCACCCTTAGATCCACTATAAATGGTCAAAAACATGGTTCACTGTTTCTAAGATTTTACAAAAAAACAACTCATTTATAAAACTTCAACTATTTAGTTTACCACATTCAAAATTCCAGCTTCCAGATCTTTTAGAGCATTTTGATATATTTTTTTTAAATAGAGCAACCAGTCAAAACAGACCTTGTTTATCTGATATCGCTGCTCTCCACTAAAAACCTAAATCCTAATTTTTGTCTGTTTTTAGTTTCCTCTACTGTTTGAACGCCGTAGCTGCTGTGTACCGTATATAAATTATTCTGGATGACTAGACTAATAGAAACACTTTTTAGAAACACTTTAAATAATATGTTATTATTCATAAACTTTCATTCAAAGTTTAAGTAAGATTAGTTTGTCTTATCCAGTATTTCGGAGATGTTTTTCTTGGACAGTGATTATATCAGTCTTAAAGACCAAAAAAAAAAATTAAACAGTTATAAAAAAAAGGCTATTTTGTTCTAGAGAATGTGTAAAAAAGAATTTGGACAGCCTCAAGAAAAAAGAATTACCAGATTACCAGCCTCCTATGGGAAAGCATAAGTAGTTTATATATAGCGCACCAGATAACTCAGATAACTCTTTTTTCAGTCATTTTTATGTGTGGGTGGTGTTACCTTTTTCAGGACACTGCACTGACGTGGTCAGCGTGGTCAGGTTTCATGCCAATACTCTAAAACTCTGAGATGACCCAGATTGCGTGCCACACAGACCAAACAAAAGCTAGCACACTCACTGATGTGCTTTGTTGGACACTTTAATCTGGATTACTGTTCAGGTTCATCAGAACAGATGCAGGAGTGAAAACTATTTCAGCTCAGGTTTCAGAGAATACAGGAGAGAGGAGATATCTCTGAATACATGCACCTAAACACACACACACACACACACATGCACTGTTTCGGAATATTTACGGCACATCTCTGTGCAGATGACAGCAAAACACCACTGCTGTCACACGTGACATTTGAATATGAATCCCATGACATTTCTATACTTATTTTCTGCATGGTATGAGAAACTCCCAGTACTGTTACACACACACACACACACACACACACACACATTGTGGCTGTCACACAAATGCCTTATATCTACCTTATACAAAATATAGATATTATATATCCAAAATGCCAAAATGTTTGTGGGTGCCTTGTCTAGCAACTCACACAAGTTATTCCCTGTGAAGTACTTCCAATAGAATATGACTAATAGAAAAGGACCATCTGTACCAGATAACAATAAAACTATTGGCTCCATGCTTCATAATACCCTGTGTGGGCTAGATGGGTATTAAGCCCCCCAGAATTGAGCTGTGAAGCAGTGGAACTGTTTTCTGGAATGTAATCTTTTGGGATGAGTTGAACAGTTGGTGATGAGGTGGAGAGGTCATAATCCAAAATTCGTGTGTCACTAAATTCAACCAAATCCTCACTACAAAGTACACTACACTTTTTTTTTGGTTCCTTCCTGCTCCTGTCCTCTGTTCTCTTGTTTTGTTTACCTCCCCATTTCATTCATGTGCTTCACATGGCTCTGTTTTTGTTTTGGTCTTGTCTCCTCCTTAGCCCCGCCCTGTCATCTGTAACCCCTCCTGTCTCATTTGTAACCCTGCCCCCTACACTCTAAAAAACAGAGGTACGATATGAGTACTTTTTTGTACTCGAAGGTACACTCTTTATAATTGTACCCTCAAAGGTACAATATTGGTCTTTACAGGGTCAGATTTGTTCCCTCTAAAGTACAAAGTCATTTCTAACAGCAATAAGTACAAATTTGTACCATTTAACCAGCCAAAAGGTACATTCAGTATTCTGCATCACTGTACTAATGAACAGTATATATTTAAATTGCAATTTTTTTTATTTGAAAGCCAGACAATTTTGTATCATCAAGTTTTTGAGCCATTTTTAGTTGATGACAATGTTTATAATCTTTATAATCTATACTGGCACAAAAACCATGGGTACAAAAAAGGACTTTCACTGAAAGGTACTTTTTTGTGCCTCAATATAAGGTACAGCCCCAGCGACAAGCTTTGTACTCTTTTAAGTACAAATCTGTACTTATATTTCTTAGAGTGTAATTACCTCCACAGGTGTCCCTATTGTGTGCCTGTGTATAAATACCCCATGTGCTCTTTTGTTCTCTGTTGTGCTTTTTGTTTGATGCTGTCCTGTTCAACTGTGTCTGGATGTTGATTTGTGTTTTGTCTACGGAGTTCTGGTTTATTTTCTTTATATTGTTTGATTCTTTGTTAGTTTATTTCACTTCTTTTTTTGTTTTGACCTGGTTTAGTCATTTGTTTGATAGTCTTTAAGTCTTTGTTTTATAGTCTTAGTGTTTCTTGTCCTAGCTTCTTGGTTTGTCTTATTATGTCAAATAAAACACCATGGCTCACATGTATAAATATAAATAAAACAGCCTAAAGGTAAGTCCAGGTCCGGAGGTATGTCCCTGAAATTCATTTTTGTGGGATGTCTGATACAATGGCTAGTAGAAAATCCTACAAAATCTAGTAGAAAGTCTTCCTTTTATGCGAAGATACAGTACAAAATATATAGTTTATACAAAACCAGGGTAAAAATGCATATCATTGCAACAAAAAACAGTTACACATGCATATACTGTGTCAAAATGTCTTGATGAATGGACCAATAGGAATTCTTCAATACTACGTGAAAAAAAAATTACATTGACTTCCATTGAAAGTTAAGAATGTTTGTGTTTTTTTATTGAACAGCGACGATATGGCCACAAATGTAGTTGATCAATTGGTTTGGAAATATTCTATTTGAAATTTTTAATTTAAGTTCTATTGTGGTTTTACAAGTGTTATAATGCAAGTCTAAGCCAGAGTAATGTTCTTGGTCTTTGCTAAATGTAGAGGTGGTTGAGACACAGATAATTAAGTGCTCTGCCAGATTAAGGTTATAAAATTCAGGTTTATTTTGCTCTCCCACTGAAACGCCTTCTGGCATCTGGTTCCACAAATACACACTCTCCACCGTCACAGGCACTGTAACCGCATCTGCAACCGCAACCTCAAACCACAATTCAACCCCTCTAACCGCTGCCAGGCGTGTCCAGCAGCACTGCTGCCTCCAGTCTGCTCGCTGTGCTGCTTTTACTGTCTAACACACTTCCTATACATATGGTGACATGTTGTTATGCACATCCATAGGCTATGTTAACAACATGTTCCAATCACATTGACATTACAGTGGTTATTTATGGAATATGGCTGGAGGCACAGTGTCGGCGCAGTGTACTCAGCGACTTTTCGTATCTGAACATCAATCTGTGCTGAGTGAGGGAGCGAGGGAGGAAGCAGGAAGGCAGTGGGGATGTTAATTTGTTTGGGGTTTCTTCTTATAGGATGGGAGGAATGAGCTGTGGTTTATCCACAGAAAAGTAGATAAAACTGCTACTGGGTGCCTAATCAAAGAACCTAGTTCTCAATGTAACCTTTTTCCTTTCTTGTTTTCCTTCCCTTCACATGTATCGGAAAAAATTAGGGTCCATAAGGAAGAGAAGAAGGTCTTTTTTCAAGGTTGTCACACTGTAATGTTCTTCCACGGTGCTTTATATTGGATTATGAACCAATTAAAAGCTGTGTCTTGGTGTGCTTTTTAGTAGCTCTGTAGAAACCAGATAAAAGATTGATATCTACTGTCTATGATATCTGATAGGGTGAGCTAAAGAAGTTCTAATGCAGAACTGCCAATCAATAATATTTATTTATGTGAGTTTTACAGACACTAGAGGGCACAGTTGAGCTGATCAGCTGCAGGTACAGTCAGGTCTTTCTAATAGGTCTTTCTTATGTAGTCACTGCATGAGAACTGTTCACAGTGGTGGTAAACGGAACATTTTTGTGTATATCTAAATAGATTTATGTCTGTAAAAGCTAAATCACAAAAATATATTACATGAAATGTCTTATGATAGCTTTCTTTCAAACTGTCAGATTTATTTGTAGGTTTGAGTTATGATGTAGTATGTAGTATGTAGTATGACGTAGATTTTTGAGTAACCACTGCGCACTAAAGGGGGTCTGAAACCTTGAACCCCCAACCCAAAAGGGGTAAAAAGAATAGATTGCTTGCGTCTTATTAAGTTAGTACAAGCACGGAAATCTACTTATGTGTAAGTAGCTGCTATTTAGCTTTCTTAAACACACTTTATTGCCTTCAGTAAATCATACTAAAATAAATTTCCAATTCCACCTTAAATGCTGCTAATTTACAAGTCCACCTTAAATGCTGCTTTTTTACCATTCCACCTTAAATGCTGCTAATTTACAATTCCACCTTAAATGCTGCTAATTTACAAATCCACCTTAAATGCTGCTAATTTACCATTACACCTTAAATGCTGCTAATTTACAAATCCACCTTAAATGCTGCTAATTTACCATTACACCTTAAATGCTGCTAATTTACAATTCCACCTTAAATGCTGCTAATTTACAATTCCACCTTAAATGCTGCTAATTTACCATTACACCTTAAATGCTGCTAATTTACTATTACACCTTGAATGCTGCTAATTTACAATTCCGCCTTAAATGCTGCTAGTTTACCATACCACCTTAATTGCTGCTAATTTACTATCCCACCGTAAATTTTGCTGATTTCCATTACAGCTCATATGCTGCTAATATACCATTCCACCTTAAATGCTGCTGATTTACCATTCCACCTTGAATGCTGCTAATTTACAATTCCACCTTAAATGCTGCTAAGTTACAATTCCACCTTAAATGATGCTAATTTACCATTTCAGCTCAAATTCTGCTAATGTACCATTCCACCTTAAATGCTGCTAATTTACCATTCCAGCTCAAATGCTACTAATTTACCATTTCACCTTAAATATTGCTGTGGCAACACACTTTAAACATAACTTCTTCAGCTTTTAAGGTGGAATAACACATTAAAATTGTAATCAATATATAGGTTTATATGGACAGTCTGCATAACATAAGCAGAAGCAGAAGAAAAACTACTCAACTAACAAAAAAAAGTACTTGAATACTTTAAAAGTATCCTCAAGTGCATATGCGAAGACCAACAAAAACATTATCAGGACTGCCCCAGGAATGGAAGCTGTTGTAGAAAAGAAAATGAAAGGTGGGTCAACACCCACCTCTCGACCGGGGTACAACTCCCCTGCGTGTTCGTTTGATAGAGAGAGTCAGACAGGTGGAGTGAAGTTGAAAGCAAACCAAGTATTTATTACAAAGTACTGAATATTCAGGAGAACCCACACATGAAAGACCGTCTAACAGCCGTCCCAGCATAAGTTCTGACCCCCCTCTGATCTGACTCCATGTTTTATACCCCAAATGACGTGAAACCTGCTGATGAGGCGTTGCTAACGATTAGCTCATGTTAATATGCATAATTTCACGTGTTAGTACTCAAGTTTCACGTGTCTGACTGGACCACTAGTGTTTGGCCTTGACTGTGTTCTTCCAGAATGGAACATCGTGGCACTATCTGTGTGTGTGCGTCACCCCCCTCTTTGAAGCCGCTGCAGGTTCCCCCACACACAGAAGGCCGCTTTGATCTAAAAGCCTCCTCCGTAGAAATGTAGTCTCGTACTGAGTGTACCAGTCGAGTTGATGACCGTTAGTTAGGGTCATGCAGTGAACGAAATGCTTCAAGCATGAGCTACATAAGTCTCACAATAGTTCTCATATGTTATATGTTAATGTGTTAGTGGCGCGTGGTTAGACCGCCATACAATAGACCCTATGTGTTAGTAAACGCCTTATGTATCGTGTGGGTTAATTTGTCATAATAGAATCTGTGTTAGTCACATGCCTGATCAAACAATGTTTTACTATATATGTAAAGAATATATTGTGATTATTGGTTAATCTTCTATATAAATGCGTGTAAAATACACTGTGAGTAAAAATGATCAAATGTAAGGTGAGTATTGGTTAATGCATATAAAATACAAGGTTTCACACAATGATTATGTAATTATAGATACTAAGATAAGTAATCATAACTGAAAGATATTTGTCAATACACCCAAAGTATAATAAACAGTTACTCTTCAAAGCCCAAGAGTTACCTATGTTGTACAGAATAAGATCATCAGAGTTCCCAGCTTCAGGAACCACAAGTTAACAGCACCCCAGATAAGTGTATTTTGGGTTGTTGTTATTACATGATTCATTATCTGTTCCTTTATAGCATGGATGACTGCAGTATTCATTTACAATGGAGGAAAAATCCAAATAATTAAAACATTGAATGAGAAGGTGTATAAAAACTTTTAACTGGTACTGTATAACCACAAATTCTAATTAAATACTGTAGTCATACTGCAAAAATGTGCATTATTTGGCAAAATAATTGGTCTTCATTCATATTTTTAGTAAAGAAATATTAGCTATCTGAACAATATTGTATTTTTTTTGTATTAAATTTTAAGGGCATTGAGTTCCATCACTGTTTGTTTTTGTCTTGTTTTTTTCTGTTCCTCCTCTGGTGGTTTTCTCTGCACCATGAACCCCTTGTGTTGTGTTTTATGCTGTGTAGGTTCTGCGATTCCTGTGGGCATAGACGTTCAGGTGGAGAGTTTAGACAGCATTTCTGAAGTCAACATGGTAAAGCCTCTCTTTGTTTTCTAGTTTGGAAAAGTTCTGTTCAGTGTCTGTATGTAAAACTTTCTCAGTTATAATGACAATCGCTGTTGTCCTTCAGGACTTCACTATGACCCTTTATCTGCGGCACTACTGGAAGGACGAGCGGCTGGCCTTCCCCTCTGGAAACAACCTGAGTCGAACGTTTGACGCCCGACTGGTGAAGAAGATCTGGGTGCCAGATGTTTTCTTTGTCCACTCAAAGCGCTCATTTATCCACGACACCACCATGGAGAACATCATGCTCAGGGTGTACCCTGACGGCAACGTTCTCTACAGTGTCAGGTTCTCTATCTATCAGACTGAGTGTATGTGTGGGAGGTGGGAGTGAGATGCATGGTTTAAAGTTGTTGTTGATGTTAAAATGTGTTTTCTGGTGCAGGATAACAGTGACTGCTCTGTGTACCATGGACTTCAGCAGTTTTCCTCTGGACACCCAGAACTGTTCACTGGAGCTGGAGAGCTGTGAGTCAGTAATTTACTGTATTGTATGACATAAAGAATTTGATATAGAATGTAGAACAAGATATAATTTACGCAGTAAGTAGTTTGTGATGTCACAAAAAATTGTTGAGATTTTCAACAATAATGGAGTAAAAAAATTAAGAAGTACATCACTACTGATCAATACCTGAGTACTTAGTATTAAATTATGTAATTGCTATTATGCTTAAAGCAGCATTATGGGAGAATTTACATTTCTTGCTCCTGGGCTCCCCTTACAGTTTGGAATTAAAATATGCACTTTGAATCACCACAAAGTTACATGCTTTTAAACGTGGATTTCTGGACAAGCTGAGAAACACGGAACCATCGTTAAAAAAAAAAAAAAAAAGAAATCATCATATTGTAAGAATTTACAAACAAAATGTTCTTAAGATTGATGTCATGGCCATTTCACCAGAGTGACATTGTGCAGAAGTGACAACTGTATAGATGCCATTCTCCCAATTACATACCAGTGTAGCATCACCATGATAAAATACTACGTATAGTTGCTTCATTTATTTAAAAAAAATATGCTGTTATTTTTGAGAAATATTTATTTTTTACCTCCACAACATCTAAAAGGCTCAACCTCAGTTTGACTCTGTCCTTAACCTAAGTCCTTTAAAGTGGTGGAAACTTTTCTATATTGGCTTGAATCCCAGTCATGCAGCTTGCCATCAGCTATCGGAGCCCTGAGATAACACAATTGGCTTTGCTCTCTCTGGGTGGGTAGATGGCGCTCTTTCCATTCATCACTCCAAAAGGTGATGTCTGCAGCACAAGGCGTCTGTAAGCTGATGTATCAGAACCGAGTCGCTGCGCTTTCCTCTGAGTGCGCTGTGATGCTACTCGGTAATGCTACATCAGCAGCAGCTCAAAAAAAGAGGCGGTGGCTGACTTCACATGTATCGGAGGAGGCATGTTTAGTCTTCACCCTCCTTGTGTTGTGGCATCAATAGTGATAGGGGATATACAGCTAAGTAGCAGCTGAATGGGTGGGACAATTGGCCTAGCTAAAATAAGAGAAAAAAGGGGAAAAATTTAATTAATAAATAAAAGCAACCGTTCTATATGAGAGAATTTATGGTGCACTTTAAAATGACAGCAGACCAAGCAAAACATAACTACTGATATTTAATTTATAGTACACAAGTTACAAATAATATTTGTAAGTGTATGCTGTACTACTGAAAATATTACAAGTATTTATATTATAAGTTTTGATAAATGCTATGTGTTTGGTATGTCCAATGTTAAGCAATGCTAACCTAGCATCTCACATTGTTAACTAAATACTAAACAAATCATGCTGTTTTTAGGAACAATGATCAATCATGTTTAATTGACTCTTACTTTAATAAAGTGCATAAAATAAGATTCATCAGCTTTGCTTATAATAAATGGTCCTATTCTATATTGTATGTTTTTAAAAGCGCAATATTCCCTGCTCTGTCTGTCTGTTATCCTTCAGATGCGTATAATGAGAATGACCTCATGCTGTACTGGAAGAATGGGAATGATTCTCTGAGAACAGATGAGATCGTTCTCTCTCAGTTCTTCATTGAGGAGTTTAACCCTTCTAATGGCCTGGCCTTCTACAGCAGCACAGGTACTCCGCTCTCTCAGCTGCGGTTCCCCTGCGGCTCGTTTGTCTTTCTCGGCCGCTCGTGTTTCCTCTCTGTTCCTGAGCAGAGAAAGGCCGCTGCGCTGTGTGTTGACGTGCTTTGTCTGTGTTCCTGTCAGGCTGGTATAACAGGCTGTACATCAACTTCATCCTCAGGAGACACGTTTTCTTCTTCATGCTGCAGACCTACTTTCCCACAATGCTGATGGTCGTGCTCTCCTGGGTGTCCTTCTGGATCGACAGGCGGGCCGTGCCTGCACGTGTCTCACTAGGTACACATGCACCACATAAATCACACTAGTATGTGTAATTGATAGTAACCACTATTTAGTTAATCGTTTTACATATTTTCTGAAAATATATTCATATATTCTAGAATTAGCTATTAGTATATAGAAATCATTTTTTTCCCTAGCTTTTAGTCATCATGCACTCTGTAAACCAGATATCAATTTTATTTTTATAAGCTTAGCTTTTACAGTAATTTTAGAATTCTCAATCTATTGTATGGTCATCTGTCTGGGCACATCTAACCATATATTAAATATAAAGCTAACAAATAATAAGAGTAATAGGCCCGTCACAATAATTGCGATATCGATTTATCGCACAGTAAATGAATAAGACGTCAGTCATTTTTGATAGTCGTGATATTGTGTATTGTGTTTATTTGTGTGTTTGTTCACGTATATATCAGTGAACAGTATTTTAGCCAGTCATGCTTCAATAACTGTGACTCCATACACACAGTGTGGACTTAATTAGGTGAAGAAAAAGTATATAAGTCCCTAACTAATTACAATAAATGTTTTATTAAATTTTTGCTGTTTTTAAAGAGTTACAAAAATTACAAAAATATTGTGTATCGCAATTATTACTGGGACAATATAGCGTCCACAAAAAAAATTGTATCGTAACAGGCCTAAAGAGAAAAGAAAATTTAATCTGGATTAGATATATCAGGTCTGGCTTTAATTAATTTATGCCTGGGTGAGGCAAGTAAAATTGTACCTAATCACCAAATGAAATTATTGAGCAGCTCAGTAAGGATTTTCTTTCATAACATTGGTGGTATAGTGTTTTGTAGTATTTTTCCCTTCAGTTTTCACAAAGATTCAAATAAATCCTGTCATTCTTCCACACCCACTCCTCCACCGAACTAAAAACAGCCTGAAAAAAGAGCACTGAGACACTCTTTCTCAAAAAACAGTTTACAGGGCGTTCATTCATAATAGAGACCACCACAAAATTACCCCAAAAAATAATGCCACAAAATCTTTTATGTAAGTTATGCAGTTCTGTATGTAACTCACGTGTGAACCATTTTCTTATTCTATCTAATACTGTCTTCAAACTCAGGCATCACCACAGTCCTGACCATGTCCACCATCATAACCGGAGTGTCAACGTCCATGCCTCAGGTGTCCTACGTGAAAGCGGTGGATGTTTACCTGTGGATCAGCTTCCTGTTTGTCTTCCTGTCGGTCATCGAGTACGCTGCCGTCAACTACTTCACCACCGTGGAGGAGATGAAGAAACTGAAGCAGGCAAAGGTCAGTGGTCAGTGTAGCCTCCTTCAGTTCTAGATTAGAAAGATAGCAGAAAAGGTAAACTGCACTTCTTTCTCCACAGATTTCAGAATTTGATGCCGCTCAGGCCATGGCTTTCGACGGCTGCTTTCACGACACAGATGTCGAGCTCAGTCCCTTTCCTCCGCTGGGTGATCTCAGCATGGACCACCAGGTGTCCTCACAAAGCTCCACGGTGCCTGACCCCCCTCCGGTGCTGGGCATGAGACTGCGGCGCACGCGGCCACTGAGTTACCACCTCCAGCTGATCATGAGCAACAGCTACATCATCGACTCCTACTCCAGATTCCTGTTTCCTCTGGCCTACGTTCTTTTCAACATCATCTACTGGAGCATCTATTCCTGAGTCTAGCCTGCCGGTGTATGGCAGGTCAGGGACTGATCAGGCCAGTCTTGATGCAACATTATTAAAAGTGATATTTGTTTGTCTGATGGTATGAATTAGAAGGGCTGCCTCATAGTGGTTAGAGACCACTGTTAAATTGATACAATATATTGCCGAAAGTATTCGCAACAGCAATTCGCAAGTATTTGTAAAATTCCATTCTGGTTTATCCATGTCTTTAATTACCTTGCTTTGTGCATTGGTGGGCAGTACCATGTTAGAACAATAAGGGGCAATGCCTAAATTTGGACCGCAATGTTGGGAGCATGAAATTGTCCAAAATCTCTTGGTATGCTGACCCAATAAGAGTTCCTTTCACTGGCTGTAAATGGCCTAGATATAATCCCCCCTCTACCAAACCACTGTTCCCCCTGGCAACCACCAATCCCAGACTAATTCGTCTCTCTCTCTTTTAGTGGTGGTATACTTTACACTCCTGCATCCAGTGCTTTGCATTGCTCTTGGTGATGTAAGGCTTGAATGCAGCTGCTTAGCCATGGAAACCAATTCTTGAAACTCTCTACACTCTACTGTTCTTGAGCTAATCTAAAGGCCACATGACGTTTGGAGTTCTGTAATGATTGACTCAGAATCCTCTGAATCAGAATCCTCTGACCCCACTCTGACATACAAGGGGCTTGGATTTGTACACCTGTGGCCATGGAAGTGATTGTGAAGTAAATATCTTAATCCAAAAATTTGAATGGGTGAGTGAATACCTTTGGCAATATAGTGTATTTTTGTTAAGGGTACTGTACCAAACACCTGTACCACCACCACCACCAAAACCACGCACACCATCCACCAGGCAATATCTGCTCAGTGGTGCTCCAATGGTAGTCCCTTTCCCTTTCTGATAAAGCTGTCAGTGTGATTACACAGGTCACTATAACTGATTAACTGGCAACCCAATGTTCAAATAATCATGTGGTGTCTACAGCAAAAATAGGACATCAGGATTTGGTGGGTAGGGTACTAATACTGCATTAATAACGCATTAATCAGAATGTAGGCCATGTAGGATGGGTTAGGATTTTAGATGACTATATCCATTTGTACCATTTGTACTTAAAATATACAGCTGTGACAGGCTTCATTTTTACAAATGTACATAACTTTAAATGTACGGTGATGATAAAGTGTGGGGCAAAAAGTATGTGACACTGGAAAGGACAAAAAAGACAGTAATGGATTTGTTATTCTTTTTTTTTTTGCTGCTTTTGTTTAAGCAGAAAAGGCGTGTTTGCTTGGTTTCACCTCTGTTTGCTATGTGCTTTACAGGCTGAATAAAAGGACCAAAAACATGTTACACATCTTGTGAGTAATTACCCTTTTTTATTACCTTACATAACAACAGTTAACTATCACCTGTTTAAATAGCTAATACACTATACAGCACAGCAGGAAGCTAGCTAGTGTTTGGTTGATTCTCATTACCATTTTCTAATGAATGAAAAGATAAAATCTCTCTCCTGTCCTCTTTTTCTCTTTTTCTCTCATACTTGTGAAACTTCTACCTATACAAACCTATAATGCTTTGGGAAAAAAAAAAAAATACAGCTTTTACAACCAGGATATGCTTTTAAATAGTAATATATCATAAATCCATATATAAAGTAAGACAACACAACAGTTGTTTCATGAACTTTCATCATTTTGTACCATGCAGCATCTATTCTGATTCTTTACATTAAAGCTGATGTCCGTTTTCAGTTATAGAATTTGAGGGATTTAGTGCCCTCTGTGGTGAGAATGGATAATTGCATCAAGCATGCCTAAGAATCATTATAAACTGGGTGGGTGTGATGCGGTCTCCTTTCAGAGCGGATGAATCCGATTCCAGGTTATGTTCAGTCTCCGCCTCTGAAGTCTCCATTGCTCCACCAGCTGCTCGCATTCAGTAAAACAGAGCCAGATCCTCTTTTAGAGGCTGTATGTGTGATGTAAGTATGTGACCAGAAGAGCTCCCACGAAAAGCGACCGACACCCCAGTTTTTAAAATGAATATATTAGGCTTAGCAGGGATGGTCGTTTCAGCACACTGGTACCATTAACACAATATTTTATCCCTTCTGCACTCAGAAATGCTTCTGATTTCAGTTTAGAAAAAAAACAATTCGGACTTTCACTTTAACAGATGGATTTTGTTCTATTAACAGATGATTAATCAGTAGCAGCATTTTAGGTTTATATCTGTTTTTTGTGCAAAATGCATTAGTTTGAATATTTCAATCTAAGGATTTTTGGAAGGACATTTTAATTGCATATTGAATCCCACACAAGTAGAGGACACAACACAAACTGTGCAGCAACAGATTCAGAGATTCTGACACTGACTTAAAGAGACATCTACAATGTGAAGCAGCTTGAGAGTAGTGTCTGATAGAGTGGAGGACAGTGAGTGAACACAGCAGCACTGCTGTGTGTCATTCACCCGTACCAGCACAACTCACACTAGCACACTATCAACCATCAAGCCAGTATTACAGCAGTGCTGAGAATTAATGACCCACCACCCATATGATACCTGCTCTGTGGTGGTCTCTCCTGTAAGGGTCCTGACCATTAAAGAACAGTAACAAAGTATGCAGAGAAATAGAAGGACTACAGGTTGTTTTTATACAAATAATATATTTGATTAGAGGAGCTGAAAAAATGCACAGTGAATAATGTGGACTATCCTTTAACTTTAACACATTTATAATAATTGTAAGCATGAGAAAAAAAGAACTTAATTTGAATTACTTTATTTAAAACATAAACATCACTGAAAACGTATCTTTTTAGTAAAGTCAGTCAAATATAACAACATTTTATTATAAATGTATAATATAAAGGCACATTTCTCAATGAGAAAACTTAAACATGGAAATTCAGTAGAACTTTCAGATTATATAAAATGTGAATCAACCAAAACATAAAGTCTAATGCCACTTAAACATTATTAGCTTGAAAGAGGCAGGCAGTGTTTAATACTGTTATCTGAAAATTAGTAGTAACTTCATATCCTTCAAGGTTCTTCACATGAATTGAGTATTTCTGCCCTGCCTGTTACATTCTAGTGTCGGCCACCCAGCCCCCTGACCTGCCAGCTCCAGAGACCCCTCCCCTGAGCCTGCCCTTTGGGTGTGTTCCATTTTGAGCCATAAGAGTTGCATTTTAGGGAAGGGGTTTCCTGTCCTTGTCAGTTTTTGTTTTGTTTTTTTGTTCCCCATTTGAGCGTTTGTGTTTATCTTAGACTACGTTCACATTACCAAGCTGAAGTGACTCAAATCTGATTTTTTGCTCAATGTGAATCAGATCTGATTTTTTCATGACTGTGTGAACATGGAAATGTTAAAAAAAATCAGATTTGAGTCACTTTCATATGTAGTCCTAAATCGGATACATATCTGATCCCTGGATATGTGACATGAATGTAAACGGTAAAATCTGAATTCATGCATCTTTTTACTTTTATGCATACGTTTAATTTATGTGCTTCTCTCACGTACCCACACATCTCTTGGTGCAGCTGTGCAGATATAGCTGCAAAAAAACAGCAAAAGCAAACCATCTGGCCTTTTTTCTCCTCCTCGACCTGAGCATTTACTTCAGACCAGCTGTTAACTTTCCACTCCAGCAGAAGATGCTCCACATCTGAGCTGCTAACGCCTCCATTTCCCTTTATAAAGCTACGAGTCGTCTCTCAAATATAAGAAAGTGATGTTTATACACGTATCATGTGAGCATGTGAGGCGTTTCAGGGACAAATTCGTTCACATTACACACAAATACAGACCTCTTACATTTAAAAAGCAACGTGGCTTGTAATGTGAACATAGCCTTAGTCTCATTGGACCCTCATTGAACCCCCATGTCTGGTCTACAGTGTTCCCATCTCCCTCTAATCTGTAACCACGCCTACTGGTCTTGTTCATCTTTACCTTTAATCTCCTCTTTGTTGTTCATTACTCATTGTTCTCATTTCCATGGTCATTAATAACCATATTTGTAGGCAAAGTCTTGAACAGCGTTTCTAATTTCTGCTGTTGTCTTAAAGACTCTCTTTCAGTAAACTGACCATATTCAGTGTCTGGTGATTGGATCACCATAATTGGTCCAGTAGACTCCGGCTATACGTTAGTCAGTTCTATGTAGTAGTCTGTGATGGCTGTTGATTTCATTGAGAACCACGTCACCACTGGAGTCCTCCATGGATGTGGACACAATGTCTTCAGCGGAAGTGTCTGTAATGTGAGGATAAAGAGCACATTACTGAAAAGAAATCCTTGAGAAGCCACAATGGCAACAAAGCATTGTTTTGAATGCACAACCCAAATTAGATAAAGTTGAGACAGTATGGAAAATACTGATACATCCGCTCACAGATGCCTAGTGCCTCCCGGTGCCACCTTTAAACGTGATGGGGAGAGAGTGGCATCTACCCACCCAGAGGGAGCAGGACCAATTGTGCTCCCTCTGAGCGCCGGTGGCTGATGGCAAAGCTTCATGAGTGGGTGTTCGAACCTGCAAACTTCCGCTCCTAGTGGCAGCACAATAGACTGCTGGACCACTCGGCTCAGCAGCTTTTTTTTTTTTTTACTTGCATTTTCTACCATGCTGTACCACCTTTTTCTGATTGGGTGTTCTATCTCAGGTAATGTCTACTGTGAATCCTTATATCATTTCTTGAAACAAAGACAAACAAAAATGTCAGGCTGCTGATACAGACTGTAAACTGTAAACTGAATGGAAATGTAATGCAATATATAGTGATCCATATTGTCAATCAATATCAGCTACTTAATCAATCATGCATTTTTAAATTACATATAAAAAAGTATAATAAAACAAAATATTAATTTGACTTCTAATATTCTATTAAACTGAAATATTTGTATATATTGATGTGATGATAAGTTATACTGACTGATGATGTTGGAGTGTGGAATGCTGTTGGTGCTCATTGAGGAGCTTCTAGAAGTACTCTGAATAGGAGACTGGCGGGACATGTGTGCAGTGGCCAGTGAAGTCTTCTTTGTGTTCTGAGTGGCTGTCCGGCTCCAGTCTGCAAGAACACGAATAAAGATTTAGATAATGACTTTCTGCATAAGAGATGTGAACAAAATATGTGAATGAAGCATACACTGAGTTTCCACTTTTTTAGAACATTCTGTCTAATAAACTCTAAAAAGGCTTTTCTGCCAGGCACACAGTTTGCAGATTTACAGCTATTGACTCTAGCCCATAAGTTGTTGTACAATTAATAGAAAGGGATAATCAAGAACCAGAATATTTGGGGGAGTAGTGGACAAGACATACAGTACCACTCAAAAGTTTGGACAAGTTTATTAATTTCTACATTGTAGATTAATATTCAGGGTTCATACAGTTTTTAACCAAGAAATTTCCATGATTTTCCATGACTTCTCAATGCCTTCAAGGCTTTTTTTCATGACCATACTATTGTTAAAACATCAGTGCAGACATGGACATAAAAAAACAACGACAACTATAATCAAAATTTATTACAGTAGGCCTAAAATTAATTTGATATAAAACAAATTAGGCAATGTTGACACACAATCTTCAATAATAAAATGTGTCAAATCTTGACAATTAAGAAGTAAACAAAAAAAAATATTAAACATAAAAATATGTTATATACTTTAGATTTTTTAAACTAGCACCTTTTGCTCTGTTGTTTTCATGTCAGGTGATTGTGGAGGCCGAACACTTTTTATCGTCTACCCAATTGCATATGTGTTTTTAAGTCTTTAATAATAATCTACAATGTAGTAAATACTACAAATAAAAAAACAATATTAATGAGAATGTGTATCCACATATTTGACTGTTACTATAAGTGATATAAACACTGACTGGCTGAGTGTTCAAAGTTAATACTTTTGTTATATCTATTGTATTTATTAGCATAAGTAACGGGTGAGCCAGCTGATTGGCTACCCAAATGTTATTGTTATATATAATTCTTATTCTTCTTCTGTTATTGTTATATATAATTCTATTATTTTCTTAATGCACGTTATTAATGTCAGTAGTTCTGGATTAGTTCGCAATTTATTTGAGCCCCTCGCATACATGTATAAATTAAGTCACGCCCAGTTCTGGGTTATTATTAAACCTGTCAAACTGTGTATGTGTCCACATTTCATTTCCTTCTTACATATTTATTTCATTTTACCTCAAAATTGGAAGTATATAATGAACATTTGGTCATACAAAAAGCTAAAAGTGAGCATAGGAAGAGAGCATCATTCAGGTACTGAAATATATAAGTATCTGAATTAAAGTATCTGAATGGTGCTCATTTACATTGGTATGTGGTATGTGTAGAGTTTTAAGTGTATCTGGTTCATAAATGTCCAGCCAACAGCTTTCTGTGGTCAGAAAATGACTGCTGATGCAGGGCTAGACAGTGCATGAATTGAAGAATGATATGTGGGGTAGTAGGTAATGGTACTGTACTAGTTAGTAAGAGAATGTGTGAAATCTTACCTGAATTTTCTGCCAGTCTGTATTTGCCACAGCAGAGGTAGGTTCTCCACTGTCTGCGGACGGTCTCTTTTAATGCACAGTGGAATATAAAGATGAAAAGGCCTGAAACAAAGAGAGAGAAAGAAAGAGAAAGAAAGAGTTTTTTGCTTGTCTATATAAATTGACTCATCCCAGAGACCATGCCATGCACACTGTATGCAGTTCTCACCCTGTAGAGAGTTGAAGATGGTGAAGAGGTACATGAAGGCCAGGTTGACGGGTCCCCAGGCAAAAAAAGCAAAGCCCCAAGTAAGTCCAAGCAGGATGGTGAGGCCAGCAATGCTGCGCAGGTCCTGTATCCCACTGCGGTACTGGTTATTGTGGGGGTTCTGACGTTTGATACGCCTCAGCTGGACCATGACCACCACAAACATGATCAGGTTGAATACAAAGATCACACAGAAGTACGCAACCACCGCCACGTAGAAGGCAATGTTGTTGCTCAGCCAGCAGCTAGAAAAAAGACAAACAGGCATATATATTTGTCTTCTTTTTAGTGTGTCCGTGATATGGCTTTCTCCACTGATGCAATTTATTTTCATATTGTAGATAACAATATCATTGTGTTAAATATTGGATCATCTTAGCAGTTGACCGGTTACTTTAAAAATACTGTCACTGACATTGGATATGTGTTTAGTGGTTTACATTTTGAAGTAATATCTTTTGTTTACCCAAAACCCAAAATCCATTTAATAGTGTTTTAAATATTATATCCGAGTACTAATGGGTAAAATAGGCTTAAATAGAGGTGCTACATAGGATTTCAAGCCAACGTTTGTAAAATTCAAAGAAAGCTTCCTAATGGTTCTCTATCTTTCCTGCCTGTTTTTTTCAATAATGAGTGAAAGTAAACAGCCACCAATTAGCATGCTGTTAATATTCTCCTATTTGTCTGATTTATCTATTTCTTTAAGGAGTAAATCAATATATGGCAACATCAAAATGGTCCAACTTACAAATCATCCGTGGTCCCATCTGTATATTTTCCATACTGGACGATACCATAGTTGTTTTTGTCAACAGCAATCACAATGATGACAACCACTAATGGTACACCTGAAATTCATTCACATACAAACATAAAGCATATTAACTACAGAACTCCTATTTGCTTCCTAAATATCCTCAATATTAATCAAACCAAATCAAATTAAATTTATTTGTATAGCACTTTTTACAACTGATGTTGTCACAAAGCAGCTTTACAGAAAAATGATATATAATATATAGACACATCTCTTCTCATTCAATATGTTTTCTGTTTTTTATATGTTTTTTTTTCACATTGTAAATGTAATATTGAAGTATATATTTAATAATCTATACAGGATCACATGTGAAGTTATTTAGTAACTAAAAAGTGTCAAACAACACAGAATTTAGATTCTTCTAAATACCATATGTAGCTTTGATGAAACTCTTGGTATTTTCCCAGTGTCTTCTTGAGGTAGAGTCACCAGGAATAGTTTTCTTAGTGTTTTAAAGGAGTTTTTGGAGGTACTAAACAATAGTTACTGCTTTCCTTCAGGCTGTAAAGCTCCAGCTCATCCCAAATCACCTCAAATCACTATCTCAGTTGGGTTTAGATCAGGGGATTGTGGAAGACTTATTTTAAACCACTTAATTTGTTTACTACGTAATCCCATTTGTGTCCCATGAAATTGTTTTCATGTCTTTAATATTATTTTACAATATAGAAAATTAATAGAAAAGTAGAAATTGTAGAAATGAAAAAAACACTGAATGAGAAGGTGTGTCCAAACTTTCGACTGGTTCTGTAACTGAAACAGGAACTTACCCCATCCTGCCATAGCGAATTTGAGCATGTATCGAGACATGCTGTTGAAGACTTTGACGATGGCTAGATAAAGGTGCAGGGCCTCCAGGCCCATCCATGTGAAGGAAGCAAGCAGGAAGTAGTGCAGGAAGAAGGCTGTGGAGATGCAGAGACCTACAGCATCAGGGTACAGGGCCAGCCATGAGTCCAGCAGAAAGACCATGTTAAGCAGCAGGAGTGCAAAGCACAGATTGATCAGGATCTTGGAAGGAATGTCTCTCCGGATTTTCCTGAGGTATAAAAGAGAACACAATTAGAGTTTCTTGTGTTGACATTTAAAAAAAAAAAAAACTATGCATTGTAATTAATTTAATCATTACATTTCTTATTATTACAATCAACAACAATATTATACTGCAGAATCAAATTTCAGATTTGCAAAATATAACCTATAGTACCTATAACCTATAGTACCATGGAAAGGTTTTAGAAGAACATATGCTCTTAAATTACACTGAAACAGTCAGATAGTAGATAGCAATTCATAGATCTACAACTCACTCAAAGGCCAGGTAGGAGAGTAGACTGATAGCGAGGAAAATGGCGGAGATACCACAGCCAATATATGTGATGAAGGTGAGAATGGTGGCCTGCAACCGATCAGTGATCCCACCTCTTGAAATGTCCTTTAAGAAGCCATGAATAATAAAAAATCAGTCAGTCCATTACATTCCCCAATAAACAAATCCTATAGAACATAAATCATTATAAGACTCTGCACACACAGCTCTGTTTATCTACACTACAAAACACCCTGCTGAGTCTTTATTTCAGGTTTAAATTATTTCGCTGTTTTGCTTGTGTGGATAAGAAGGCTTGGCCAGGATCCCACAAACCTGGCTAAGCGTTAGCGTTAGTTTCGTAAAAAATCACTTCAGCACTTTATCTTGCCTAACTTAAGAGAACAGTTTGTTGAAAAAAGTCAAATGAACAAGATTTATGATTTACTTAAGATATAGTTGGTCAGCTAAACATGTGCTCTTTTAGTTTAGAACAGCAGATGTTATGCTAATGTTGCTAACAACAATGGACCCAATAGCACAATTTGCCAGTGTTAAATGAACACTGGCAGTGTTATATTAACATAGTTTAAATAAGACATATCAATGCAGATTTATTACTAGAATGATTAAAACCATTTTTCCTGATTGAAATTTGAGGAAGAAATCTAATATGTTGGGTATATATTCACTGAGATAAGATTGGTAACAGTTTTCAAGTCCAGTGTTTGTTAGCATTGTTAGCCTAGCATCTCCTGTTCTAAGCTTATGTGAGACATAAAACATGCTTTGGCTAAATGACTGCATCTTGGATATATAATATAATATTAATTACTTTATTTCCTTCTATTTTCATAACTTAATAACTGTAATTTAGTTTTAGTTAGACCTGATTATTACTGCAAATCTGAGATCATATAAATAACTGAATAATTCAGTATAGATGGATACAAATAATAATTTAGTGTAGAATGTAAAAAACAGTAGTAGACTGAATTGTAGATGGTCAAGCACTGAATAAACACACATATATATAAATAGAACAATCGGTTAATATGAATACTACTAGCATATGTATGCTTACCATTAGCACAGCAAAGCTAGTCAGGTGGTTGCAGCTACACACAGTTTCATTCTCTGTGCTGGTGTTCATGACAGCACATCCAACATCACTCCAACCTCCTGCTCCTTCTAAAATGACCAAAGTATATTTACACTACAGCTTATATTACATTTAATCAAATGTGATAGCAATTGGATGAATTTAGAACAAAATGCAGATTTCAATAACTTCTAATAATAGTAGATGCACTTAAATGGGCTTAATGATGAGGAAAATAAATGTTTACCATTTTTTTCAAAATCCCAGAAAACACAGGTCCGGTTTCCCTGCAAGAGAAAGAAGAGAAATAAGAAAGAAATGAGAAAGGCAGCAGTGAAGAGAAGAGAGACGGTGTTTGTGTTCTTGATTGGACTCACTGCTTCAGACTGTTTATTCTTCATAGTGAACTCCACATTCTCGCTCAGCCCCTTAATAGACAGGTTGGCTACACTCGTCCCCAGAATCAGAGAGTCCAGGGTCAGAGGGTTATTTTTCTCCTACAATATGGAATAAATAGGAAGATATGGGTTTTTGCATCTCATCATTCTTTTACATGGTCTAAAAACATCAGCAGGCCTTTACATAGTGTAAAGGTTTATTGTAGACGGGGCCAAGTTACTCAAAATCCAATTACAATTACATTACATTTTATTTGATTTTTAAGTACATTGATGTGTACATAGATGAGATCATACTTTGGCTCAGTGCAACAGAATATTTTTTTCTTTTTCATCTACTTTTTATTTTAAAAGTGTTTAAGAGGTTGTAAAATGACAATGATAACATATCAACTCAGTTATCCACATTGCTGTTGTATCCCCTTAATGGTAAAAATGGCGGTAGAAGGTGGAAAAACAGCTATATACACATGTATACAGCTCTGGAAAAAAATAAGAGACCACTTCAATTTCTGAATCAGTTTCTCTGATTTTTTATATTTATAGATATATGTTTGAGTAAAATTAACTCTTGTTTTATTCTATAAACGAATATAACCCTGGTTTTTAATCACAGTTTTCATGCATCTTGGCCTGTTCTCCTCCACCAGTCTTACACACTGCTTTTGGATAATTTTATGCCACTCCTTGTGCAAAAATTCAAGCAGTTCAGCTTGGTTTGATGGCTTGTGATCATTCATCTTCCTCTTGATTATATTTCAGAGTCAAATCAAAGAAACCCATACTTTTTAAGTTGTCTTTTATTTTTTTTCCAGAGCTGTTCATGAATCAGTTCATGATTTCTTTGTGATAATGACAACTCAGCAACACTTTTAGCTCTTCTTTACCTGGAACAGTGTGCTCTTGTTGTAGAAAGTGAACTGAATCCTTGATGCCTGCAGACGCTCTTCTGGGGAAAGACCTTCTGTCAGAGAGGAAGGGAGTGTGATGGAACCCAGCTGAGAGGAACTCACAGACCTCCTTCTTCTTCCTTTAACCTGGAACAACATCAAAACACACACACACACACTCAGTTCAGGATGCAGTATTTAAAGACTTGTACTCTCGTGAGTGACATCTTGTCTTGTCTTGAAATGACAAGATACTTTTTTTCAGTGTTGGTAAATCCTGTAGCTCTCCTTGCTTCCTCCTCAGTTTCTATCTCCTCTGCCCTTCAGAGTTTTTTATTAAATGCATTCTGAGTAATGGAGGCGAGAGAACAGAGGAGGCTTCTTTGTGTGTCCTATATGGAAATCCTTTTTTGAGGCATAAAATATTTTTATTGCTATTCTCTTTGTAATACATAGTTACAGTTAACCCTTGTGTGGTGTTCGGGTCTGTGGGACCCGTTTTCATTTTTCATCAAATGATACAAAAAATATTTTTTCTAACTCAAACTCATTGACATTGGCTCATTTTTTGTGAAAAACACATATCAAAACACATTTTCGATAAACACACACTGTACACCCCCCCCCCCTACACATTTATATTACATACAGTATGTTTGGCCAAGGGCTAATAAACATTGCTTCATTTGTAAATTTGAAACTAAACAAATGTTCTACTCATATCTTGAGTTTAATTCATTTTCTTTTACATTTTATTAAAAAACTAATAAAAAAAAAGAGTAGCACTTATTGAAAGAAAAGTAACATAAGAAAGGTAAAGGGCAAATACTAACCATGTAAGCTGTTTATATTGCTTGCAATTAGGTGAAGCAAGCATGTGTAAAGCATTTTAATGTAGAATTGCTTAATATGGCTGAATTAAATACAAGTAACAAAGTAAACGAGTAACAAAAATATGAACACCACACAAGGGTTAAAGGAAGTGCTGTAAAATGCTGATCAAGTTAATAAAGCTTTTATTGTTTATTGTTTCTAAAAGGTTAATAAAGCTGCTCTTATAAAAAACTCAGTTGACTGTACATCAGTAAGTTGATTTAGAAGCTTAATAAAAAGCCTGGTTACAGGCAATGAAAGTGATGGGATGTCATTTGGTAAATGTGCTTGACATCAATATCTCTGTTCTTGCATTTTATCCTCACCTCCAATAACAAAATAGAGATTTCCATCAGGCCTACACTGAAAAAAATGATGAGTAAAATGTACTTTAAAAAGTTTCGCAACTTTCTGCATTTGCTTTTTTTTTAACTAAATTTAGTTTTAAGTAAATTTTTTGATAAATGTAAGTAACTTCCACTAGGTTTCAAGGTAACAGGGTAACTCAGTTACATAGAGTAAATAAGTGAACTGAACTTCAGTCAATACTTTCTTTTATTAAACTTTACTTCATTTATTTTTGCTGAATCAATCCTTTATTTTATTAAACTTTACTTAATTCCTGCATTCAATATTACCTAATTATAATTACTTAATTAATACAATATTACTCAAATAATGTATGATACATAATATAATATAATTCCTGAAATTTAAATATTTTTAGTTAAAACACACATATTACACTGTCTCAACACATGGGTGGCATGTAATACATTCTTTTAGTTTACTAATAAGAATGTATTACATGCCATTCATGTGCTGAGACAGTGAGACTTGGTCAGTTTACAAAATAAATATTTGAGATTAAGTACATTTTTGAATGTATGTTTTAACTAAAAATATTTAAATGTCAGTAATATTGTATAAATGAAGTAAGTGTAATAAGGTAATATTGTAAGAAGAAATTAGGAAAAGTTTACTAAAAGAAAGCATTGACTAAAGTTCAGTTCACTTATTTACTATATGTAACATTTTAATTGTCATGGTGACCCAGGCAGGGGGATGAGGAGACGGACGCAAGTGCAGGTAGGGCGAAATAAATAACAAAGGTAAACAAAAGAAACGAGTAAACAACAAATAAAGAAATAAACAAGAAACGGAGGTGAGATAAAACTAACAAACAAACAGGGAGGCTAATAACGAGAAACTAAACAGAGCTAAGAACATAAACAAGGGATAAACAAGAAACTAGAAACTAACAAGGACAACTGAGGGATAACCAAAACTAAGCAGGGCAGGGATATAAACAAAGAAATACAACAAGAAACTAAACACTAAGCAGGGGACTGGGGAAAAGAGGAAGAAACAAGAAACTAGAAAACTAAACAAGAAATAAACACGGAGCAAGAACTAGGGCTATGAAACACAGAATAAACCCGGAGAGACAAAACAACAGGGGTTAGTGCAAAGACCGACGAGGGACAAGTGGCACAGGGGATCTATTTAACCAAACAGGAAACACACTAGAATTGGGAACACCTGGGGAAGGGGCGGAGCTACAAATGAGACACGTGGTGGAAAACTACTGAAACAGGAGACACAGAGGAGCACAGGTCATGTAGGGAAAACACACAGAGACACGAGACAAGGCCAGGACGTGACATTAATCTTGAAACCGAGTTGAAGTTACTTAAACTTATCTGAAATTAAATTTACTTAAAAAAAGCAAATGCAGAAAGTAAATTTTACTATTTTTTTTTTCAGTGTACTGTTACTGTAGTTTAGGGTTACAACTGACTGCACAGTATAAGACTTAAGGATCATACTTTACCTCTAAGGACATTGAATCCGTGATTGAGAATGATGTTCCCATGAAGTTGTTTCCATCGATCTTTGTCACCATCAGAGCAAGTGACCCCATGACTATACTCTCAGTTTTGTCCCGAATGAACAGCTTCAGCCCCAGAGTGTCCACTGCCTTGATCAAACTGAACAATAATGCACAATCAACATGAATCACAAAACCACACACACTGACCTCATTCCATTATCTGCAGCTTTAGAGCAGTGGAAGTCTGTTGAGGTCTTTATCTCTTACCGGTTGGAGGAGGAGGGGGCCATGGCATCAGTGGAACTGTCGAGCAGGTGGTCGATAACTGACAGCACTTTCTGCCCCAGGTCCAGACTGATGTTGGGTGTAGACACAATGTTCTCCAGCTTTTCAACCATCTTTTGCACCTCAGAGGAGTTAATGGTGGAGATGTTCTGGTTCAGAAGCTCATTGGCCACAACATCTGCAGAGATGGAACATTATGGACATGAAAGACTATGTATGTTGTAATTATGTTGCATGTATGTTGTAATTATATCAGTGTTTCATTTGAACCACAGAGTTTAGTATTTCAGTTTCAATAGTCTTTTTGTGTAAAAGACATTTAGTGTCTTGTAACTAAAGCATTTTCTAAGACTTACACTTTAAATATATATGTGATGGCCAATTCAAACTACATGTAGGTGTTAGGGCACTGTTAAAACAATTAATGTAAAAAAATTATATTTTCTGGCAGCAACCATGATGAAAAATAATAACTGTTCATTTTTTTTAGCAGTGTGGTATCCTTTTTTTGCTCCAGGCTTGTAAATGCAGTCCTGTGATATCCAATATATTACACAAAAGCTTGAGATGTATTTGCACTCTTTTTTTTTTATTTCCTACAAGAATATTTACCGGCAATTATATATAAACTCAGAATGCTCAAGGTCATTGTGTAAGGGCAGCTGAGGAACCTGAATGCCAGAGACTTGGAATAAATGTACCTGCAGTTTTAGCTCAAAAGCTTTAACCCTTTCATTACTTATGACTTATTAGTTAAGACATTATTAATTACTGCCAACCTTTAAGTAATGTATTAATTCATTATAATTTACCACATTCTTAGGCATTAATAATGTGTAATGTAATGTTTATTATGTCTATATCACTTAATACATAGTTTAGCCATTATTGAATCACTTAACAATGTTTATTACTGTTGTAATACTTTTATTTGTGACCCTTATTGTAAAGTGTTAACATTTTATTGTATAATCATGACAAGTGTGCTATAACTTCTTTATGGAACAAATGGAATAGAAAAATCTTGTAAAACTCAACAATAGATGTTTGGAAAGAAAGTACTTGTAGAATAAAACATTTAGAAGCATCTTTATGATCTGACCTGGAGCATCTGTTGTTGTAAATGGTGTTGTAGTTGTTGGTGGTGTTGTTGTAGTTGTTGGTGGTGTTGTTGTAGTTGTTGGCGGTGGTGCTGTTGGTGGTGGCATTGTTGCAGTTGTGGTGGTGGTGGTAGTAGTGGTGGCTGCTGTTTGTGTTACTGGGATTGTTGGTGCTGTAGTCTCAGTAGCATTATGGTTGGTCTGAACTTTATAGGTGGTGGCAGGGATGGGGGTTGTAGTAGAGGTTGTGTCTGTGGTGCTTTGGGTGGATGTCATGTTATTTATGGGAAAAGTTTCAGGTTCCATGGTTGTGTATCCAGTGTCTTGAAAGTCTGCTGTACTGTTGTATATTGAAGGTGTATCGAGTGTGGTATTGTATATCATGTCTGTGGTACCAGTTTCTGTTGCGTTAGGGTCACTTGTTGTGACGTTTTGCTCTAGATTGGCCTCTGTGGTGAAATTTACTAAGGTGGTGTTTATCCATGCTGTGATAGGGGCTGGAGTTGTGTTATTAAATTCTGTGGTGCCATCTTTCACTGTTTCATTGTATTGTGTTGTATTTTGGGGGTCTGTGGTATTGAATATGGTTGAATTTAAAGGAATTATAGTGGTATTAAACTCTGTTGCATTTAACTGAGGTGCTGTTTCTGATATTAAATCAGTTGTATTTGAAGTCGTGACATCAGGCGTCAATGCTGATGTGTTAAACCATGCAGTGCTTGTTGTGTAAGGGGGTGGGCTTTCAGTGTTCGGCTGTGTTGCATTCACTAATTCTGTGGTATTTTTTTCATAAACATCAATATTTGTGTCTGTATTGTTGTTTTGCGAAGTTGCGTAAAGTGTGGTGAAAGTGCTTGTGGTGTTTGGGGGTGGTGTATTCACTGATATTGTTTCATTTGTAATATGCAGTGTGGTGTTTGGTGCAGTTGTGTAAAGTGGTGAAGTTAAGGTGTTCAGATGTGTTGTATTCACAAATTCTGTTGTATTTTGCTGCTCTGTGGTGTTAAATGGTGAGCTGGTGGTGTTTAATGTGTAAGGCTGTGAACTTGTTGTGTTGACTGATTCTTCTGTAAAGTTTAGAGTGATGTTTGATTCTGTCGTGTTATTGAATGATGTGTAAAGAAGCGAAGTTGTGTTTGGATACATTGTTGTCACAGCACTTGTAATGTTTAGGGGTGAAGCTGTGGTATTTAGCTGTGTGGTGTTTAGACTTTGGATATTCATTGTTGTTATAGAATCTGTAAAGTTTACAGTAGTGTTTGACACAGTCACATTATAATTTGACATTGTATATAGGGGCACCGTTGTGGTATTTAACTGTGAAGTGTTTAGACTTGTTACATTCATTGATGTAACTGCATTTGTAAAGTTTACAGTGGTGTTTGATACTGTCGAATTATTAAATGATGATGTGTAAAAGGGTGCCGTTGTGATATTTGGGTGTGCGGTACTTGGGCGAGCAGTATTTGGACTATTTGTAAAGTTTGCAGTGGTGTTTGGTACTGTGTCATTAGGAAACGATGTTGTGTACAGTGGTGAAGTTGTGGCATTTGGATGTGTGGTAGTTAGGCTTGCAGTGTTTGGACTTGTTACATTCATTGAAATTGCTGCATCTGTAATGTCCGCAGTAGCGGTTGAAGCTGTGATGTTATGAAATGATGTTGTATTTTCTGATGCTGTTGCATCTGTTGTTCTCTGTGTTTCGACTGAATCTGTTAAAGTATGAAATGATGCTGTTGTATAAGGTTGTTTATATGTTGTGCTTGCTGACGTTGTTGCATTTTTATGGTCTGTTATGTAGATTGATGAGCTTGCAATGTTGGATGGATTTGTTGCATTCTCTGTCACTTTTGCATTTGTAGTCGTTTCAGTCTGTGATGTGTTCCAGAGGGGTTCAGCAGTGCTAAAACTTGTTGCATTCATACGTTTTGTCGTATTGTATTGTGCTGTGTTCACAGGCAGTGCAGTTGTATTTAACAGTGTTGTATTTAGTTCACGGACTGTTGAATTCGAGTGTGAAACATTTAGTAAATTATCAGTCATGTTGTCATTTGTAATTTGTGCTGTGTCGAAAGGTGTCGTGTTTTCTGAGAGACCAGTGCTGAGACGTAACATTGTAGAAATGGTTATGTTTGTTTGTGTTACATTTGCCTGTGCTGTGGCATTTTGTGTAGAGCTCTGTTGTAAGCCTGTTGTGCTAGGTGGTATTGTAGCTGCTGTTGCTGTAGTACTGAAAGGTGTGACTGTACCACTGACTGATGGAACTGTACTGGACAATGTGACAGTTGTACTAGGAGAAGACACTGTACTATTGACTGTTGAGACCAATGAATTGGAAAATGTCGCTGTGGTATTCAAAGTTGCCACTACAGAATGGGGCGTTGTGACTATAGTACTGACTGGTGCAACTGTACTGGACAGAGTGACTGTTGTACTGGGAGATGATACCGTAGAATCAGGTTGTACGACTGTACTATTGATTGGTTTAACCAAAGAATTAGGCGTTGTAGCTGTAAGATTCAAAGTTGTCACCACAGAATGGGGTGTTGGAACTGTACTAGACAATTTGACAGTTGTACCTGGAGATGATGCTGTAGAGCCAGGTCCTACGACTGTATTATTGACTGATGTAACCACGGGATTGGAGGATGTAGCTGTGGCACTGGACGGTGTCGCCGTAGGATGGGATGGCGTGACTGTGACAGTTGTACTGGGAGATGCTGCTAAAGAGCCAGGTCCTGCGACCGTACTTTTGACTAATGTAACTACAGAATTGGACGGTGTAGCTGTATTGATTGATGTACCTACAGAATTGGAGGATGTAGCTGTGGCACTGGTTGGTGTCACTGTAAGATGGGATGTTGTGACTGTACCAGTTAGTGTGACAGTTGTACTGGAAGAAGATTCTACAGAGCCAGATCCTACGATTGTGCTTTTAACTGATGTAACCACAGAATTGGAGGGTGTAGCTGTCGCACTGGATGGTGTCACTGTAGAATAAGATGGTGTGACTGTGACAGGTGTACTGAGAGATGATGCTGTGGAGCTAGGTCCTGCAACTGTACTTTTGACTGATGTGACTACAGAATTGGAGGATGTAGCTGTGGCACTGGACGGTGTCAATGTAAAATAAGACAGTGTGGCAGTTGTACTGGAAGAAGATGCCACAGAACCAGCTCCTACAATTGTGCTATTAACTGATGTAACCACAGAAATAGAGGATGTAGCTGTGGCATTGGACAGTGTCACCATAGGATGTGATGGTGTAACTGCACCAGAGAGTGAGGCAGCTGTACTGGGAGATGAAGCTAAAGAGTCAGGTGCTACGACTGTAGAATTAGAGGATGTAGCTGTGGTACCGGACACTGTCACTGTAGGATAAGATGGTGTGACTGTGACAGGTGTACTGGGAGATGATGCTGCAGAGCCAGCTCCTACTGTTGTACTTTTGATTGATGTAACAACAGAATTAGATGGTGTAGCTGTGGCACTGGACTGTGTCATTGTAGGGAAGGATGTTGTGACTGTACCAGACAGTGTGGCAGTTGTACTGGGAGATGATGCTGTAGAGTCAGGTCCTTTGACTGTAGAATTAGAAGATGTAGCTGTGGCACCGGACACTGTCACTGTAGGATGTGATGTTGTGACTGTGGCAGTTGTACCGGGAGATGATGCTGTAGAAACAGCTCCTATAATTGTACTATTGATTGATGTAACCACAGAATTGGAGGATGTAGCTGTGGCACTGGATGGTGTCACTGTAGGATGGGATGGTGTGACTGTACCAGAAAGTGTGGCAGTTGTACTAGAAGATGATGTTGTGGAGCCAGCTCCTACAACAGAACTTTTGTCTGATGTAACAACAGAATTAGATGCTGTAGCTGTGGCACTGGACTGTGTCATTGTAGGGAAGGATGTTGTGACTGTACCAGACAGTGAGGCAGTTGTACTGGGAGATGATGCTGTAGAGTCAGGTCCTTTGACTGTAGAATTAGAAGATGTAGCTGTGGCACCGGACACTGTCACTGTAGGATGTGATGTTGTGACTGTGGCAGTTGTACTGGGAGATGATGCTGTAGAGACAGCTCCTATAATTGTACTATTGATTGATGTAACCACAGAATTGGAGGATGTAGCTGTGGCACTGGATGGTGTCACTGTAGGATGGGATGGTGTGACTGTACCAGAAAGTGTGGCAGTTGTACTAGAAGATGATGTTGCAGAGCCAGCTCCTACAACAGAACTTTTGTTTGATGTAACAACAGAATTAGATGGTGTAGCTGTGGCACTGGACTGTGTCATTGTAGGGAAGGATGTTGTGACTGTACCAGACAGTGTGGCAGTTGTACTGGGAGATGATGCTGTAGAGTCAGGTCCTTTGACTGTAGAATTAGAAGATGTAGCTGTGGCACCGGACACTGTCACTGTAGGATAAGATGGTGGGACTGTGACAGGTGTACTGGGAGATGATGCTGTAGTAACAGGTCCTATGACTGTACTATTGACTGATGTAACCACAGAATTGGAGGATGTAGCTGTGGCACTGGACGGTGTCACCGTAGGATGTGATGGTGTGACTGTACCAGAGAGTGAGGCAGCTGTACTGGGAAATGATGCTGTAGAGTCAGGTCCAAAAACTGTAGAATTAGAGGAAATAGGTGTGGTTCCGGACACTGTCACTATGGGATAGGATGTTGTGACTGTGACAGGTGTACTGGGAGATAATGCTGTAGAGCTAGGTACTGGGACTGTAATTTTGACTGATGTAACCACAGAATTGGAGGATGTAGCTGTGGCACTGGATGGTGTCACTGTAAGATGTGATGTTGTGACTGCACCAGAGAGTGAGAGAGGTCCTGGGACTGTAGAATTAGAGGATGTCACTGTGGTACCGGATACTGTCACTGTAGGATGGGATGGTGTGACTGTGGTAGTTGTACTGGGAGATGATGCTGTAGATACAGCTCCTATGATTGTACTATTGATTGATGTAACCACAGAATTAGGGGATGTAGCTGTGGCACTGGACGGTGTCACCGTAGAATGGAATGGTGTTACTGTACCAGTTAGTGTGACAGGTATACTGGGAGATGATGTTGCAGAGCCAGCTCCTACTGTTGTACTTTTGATTGATGTAACAACAGAATTAGATGGTGTAGCTGTGGCACTGGACTGTGTCATTGTAGGGAGGGATGTTGTGACTGTACCAGACAGTGTGGCAGTTGTACTGGGAGATGATGCTGTAGAGTCAGGTCCTTTGACTGTAGAATTAGAAGATGTAGCTGTGGCACCGGACACTGTCACTGTAGGATGTGATGTTGTGACTGTGGCAGTTCTACTGGGAGATGATGCTGTAGAGACAGCTCCTATAATTGTACTATTGATTGATGTAACCACAGAATTGGAGGATGTAGCCGTGGCACTGGATGGTGTCACTGTAGGATGGGATGGTGTGACTGTACCAGAAAGTGTGGCAGTTGTACTAGAAGATGATTTTGTGGAGCCAGCTCCTACAACAGAACTTTTGTCTGATGTAACAACAGAATTAGATGCTGTAGCTGTGGCACTGGACTGTGTCATTGTAGGGAAGGATGTTGTGACTGTACCAGACAGTGAGGCAGTTGATGCTGTAGAGTCAGGTCCTTTGACTGTAGAATTAGAAGATGTAGCTGTGGCACCGGACACTGTCACTGTAGGATAAGATGGTGGGACTGTGACAGGTGTACTGGGAGATGATGCTGTAGTAACAGGTCCTATGACTGTACTATTGACTGATGTAACCACAGAATTGGAGGATGTAGCTGTGGCACTGGACGGTGTCACCGTAGGATGTGATGGTGTGACTGTCCCAGAGAGTGAGGCAGCTGTACTGGGAAATGATGCTGTAGAGTCAGGTCCAAAAACTGTAGAATTAGAGGAAATAGGTGTGGTTCTGGACACTGTCAATATGGGATAGGATGTTGTGACTGTGACAGGTGTACTGGGAGATAATGCTGTAGATCTAGGTACTGGGACTGTACTTTTGACTGATGTAACCACAGAATTGGAGGATGTAGCTGTGGCACTGGATGGTGTCACTGTAAGATGTGATGTTGTGACTGCACCAGAGGGTGAGAGAGGTCCTGGGACTGTAGAATTAGAGGATGTCACTGTGGTACCGGATACTGTCACTGTAGGATGGGATGGTGTGACTGTGGTAGTTGTACTGGGAGATGATGCTGTAGATACAGCTCCTATGATTGTACTATTGATTGATGTAACCACAGAATTAGGGGATGTAGCTGTGGCACTGGACGGTGTCACCGTAGAATGGAATGGTGTTACTGTACCAGTTAGTGTGACAGGTATACTGGGAGATGATGCTGCAGAGCCAGCTCCTACTGTTGTACTTTTGATTGATGTAACAACAGAATTAGATGGTGTAGCTGTGGCACTGGACTGTGTCATTGTAGGGAGGGATGTTGTGACTGTACCAGACAGTGTGGCAGTTGTACTGGGAGATGATGCTGTAGAGTCAGGTCCTTTGACTGTAGAATTAGAAGATGTAGCTGTGGCACCGGACACTGTCACTGTAGGATGTGATGTGACTGTGGCAGTTGTACTGGGAGATGATGCTGTAGAGACAGCTCCTATAATTGTACTATTGATTGATGTAACCACAGAATTGGAGGATGTAGCTGTGGTACTGGATGGTGTCACTGTAGGATGGGATGGTGTGACTGTACCAGAAAGTGTGGCAGTTGTACTAGAAGATGATGTTGTGGAGCCAGCTCCTACAACAGAACTTTTGTCTGATGTAACCACAGAATTAGAGGGTGTAGTGGTGGCAATAGGCAGTGTCACCATAGGGTGCGATGATGTGACTGTACCAGACAGTTTGACAGTTGTACTGGGAGATGATGCTGTAGAGCTAGGTACTGGGACTGTACTTTTGTCTGATGTAACCACAGAATTAGAAGACGTAGCTGTGGCACTGGATGGTGTCACTGTAAGATGGGATGTTGTGTCTGCACCAGAGAGTGAGGCAGCTGTACTGGGGGATGATGCTGAAGAGAGAGTTCCTGGGACTGTAGAATTGGAGGATGTAGCTGTGGTACCGGACACTGTCACTGTAGGATGGGATGGTGTGACTGTGACAGGTGTACTAGGAGATGATGCTGTAGAAACAGCTCCTATGATTGTACTATTGATTGATGTAACCACAGAATTAGACGATGTAGCTGTGGCACTGGATTGTGTCATTGTAGGATGGGATGTTGTGACTGTACCAGACAGTGTGGAAGTTGTACTGGGAGATGATGCTGTAGAGTCAGGTCCTTTGACTGTAGAATTAGAGTATGTAGCTGAGGTACCGGACACTGTCACTGTAGGATGTGATGTTGTGACTGTGACAGGTGTACTGGAAGATGATGTTGTAGAGTCAGGTCCTATGACTGTACTTTTGCCTGATGTAATCACAGAATTGGAGGATGTAGCTGTGGCAATGGATGGGGTCACTGTAGAATGGGATGGTGTGACTGTACCAGTTAGTGTACCAATTGTACTGGGAGATGATGCTGCAGAGCCAGCTTCTACCATTGTACTGTTGATTGATGTAACCACAGAATTAGACGGTGTAGCTGTATTGACTGATGTAACTACAGAGTGAGAGGATGTAATTGTGGCACTGGATGGTGTCACTGTAGATTGGGATGTTGTGACTCTACCAGACAGTGTGGCAGATGTACTGGAAGATGATATTGTGGAGCCAGCTCCTATGACTGTACTTTTGACTGATGTAACAACAGAATTGGAGGATGTAGCTTTGGCATCGGATGGTGTAACCTTAGGAGGCGATGGTGTGACTTTACCAGACAGTGTGGCAGTTGTACTGGGAGATAATGCTGTAGAGCCAAGTCCTGCGAGTGTACTTTTGACTGATGTAAAAACAGCATAGGAGGATGTAGCTGTGGCACTGGACGGTGTTACTGTAGGAGGCGGTGTAACTGATGGTGTGACTGTACCAGACAGTGTGGCAGTTGTACTGGAAGATGATGCTGTAGAGACAGCTCCTATTACTGTACTTTTGTCTGATGCAACCACAGAATTGGAGGATGTAGCTGTGGCACTGGACGGTGTCAACGTAGGAGACAATTGTGTGACTGTGACAGTTGTACTAGGAGATGATGCTGTAGAGACAGCTCCTATTACTGTACTTTGGTCTGATGTAACCACAGAATTAGAGGATGTAGCTGTGGCACTGGACAGTGTCATCATAGGATGGGATGGTGTGACTGTGACAGACAGTGTGACAGTTGTACTGGGAGATGATGCTGTAGAGCCAGCTCCTATTACTGTACCATTTGTATCGGAAAGTATTGCTAGAGGACCAGGTGGTGTGGTTGTAGCCCTGAGCTGTGTAGGTGTACTAGACAGTGCGACTGTTGAACTAGGAGATAATGCTGTAGAGGTGTGTTCTACAGTTGTACTACTGATTGATGTAACCACAGAATTGGTGGATGTAGCTTTAGTATTGGAAGTTGTCACCACGGATTTGGATGTACTGGCCAATGGGACAGTTGTACTGGGAGTTGTTGCTTTGTCACTGGGTTCTTTCACAGTACTATTGATAGATGATATAGCTGGTGTATTAAAAGATGTTGCTACAGGACCAGTAGGTCGACCTGTAGAATCTAAAGGTGTGACTGTGCTGTTTACTGGACTGGTACTTGATATTTCACTGACAGTTTGGGCTAGTGTACCTGTACTGTGTGTAGCTGTGTTAGATGTGATATTTGGCATTTGCCTTGAGCTGGTTTCAAAATTATATGGCACAGTGCAGCTCTCATTTAGAATCACAGAAAGCACCTGACCCTTGTCACTGTAAACAAACAAGAAAAGTAAAAATTTTAACATGAAATATATTTAAAACAGGTTGTGCGAATAATATATTACAGTATTTTTTGCACTATAAGGCATTTAAAATCCTTTATTTTTTCCATGAATCAAAGAGCAGAAAAAAGCCACTCCTGTATAGAGCAGTAAAGCCACTCCTCTGAAGTGCAGCCTTATATAGGAGTTTTAGTTTAGTTGTCCAGCAGTGTTAGCATTAGCTGCTAACCGCGCTAGCTCTTTGGCCGTTCAAAGGTGAGTATTATCGGCCTGTACCCTGCTGCTAACCCCAGATAGCACTGCTGGAGCAACATTAGCATTAGCCACTAACCACAGCACTAGCATGTTTGCTGTTCTGAGGTGAGCATATTGGACTGTAGCCTGCGTGTTTACCATGTTAAAATAAGCTATGTGGAATGAACCGCTAGCTAGAGGAATACTCAGGGTTCCTCAGTGTAGCTCTGTCAGGCAGCAATAACTGCTAGCAGTTAGCTGCTAATGCTAAGGCTCCAGCTTTAGTGGAAATCTAGAAATCTAAGCTTACTGTAAATAAAGAAAAGCACAGGAGAGAAATCTGTGTAAATTAACATCCTGTGCTGGTTTGACTTGTCAGACTCATTTTTTTTTTTTTTTAAGAATTACAGTGTTGTTTAGCTAACTCAGCTTAGCTTCCTGTTAAATTAGAAGGAAAACTAGGCAACACCCCTGTTCCTCCTACAGTTACTAGTGTCGCATAAAATGTGCCTTATAATCTGGTGCACCTTTTGTATGAAAATAGTCCAGAAAATGGATGTTTACTGATAGGGTGCCTCATAGTGCGAAAAATACGGTACTGAAATAACTAAACAGAGATCTTTAAACTTAGTACGAATACCAATTATCACATGGAAATACAACATAGTACATTACTGTAATACATTTAATTCTTTAGGAAAATTAGGCACGCTTTTGCAATTATGCACACATATACATTTCAGGTTTAACTCCTATATGATTTTAAATGAACACTGGTTGAGATACTGTATTGAGACTATTTATATATACAGCACTTACCATGTAAAGTTGGTGCCGATAGACGGCTGGTTTAGTGCACATATCTGATTAGCACTGGTGTTTGCAGAGCCCCAGGTGAGATTTGCGTTTAAAAGACTTCTTGCACCATCATTGGGTATTCCACACAGAGCTGAGCAGAAACAAGAAAGTAAAAACAGCACTTTTATACAAACAATACTTTTTGGAATGATGCCACAAAAACACTTTTGGTTCCCTACAGAAACTGCCAGTAGACTGCTCTGTAAAGACTTTTGTCTGTAAATACAGAATTAATACAGAATTAACGTTACTGTTCTCAAATGGTATGTAAATTAAGAACTACAACTGCTTTGAAAATGTCCTTTGAGGGTGAGCAGGATGCAACCTAACATTCTGTTTTCTTTCTAACAAAAATGAAATATTTCTTTATACAATAAACCTGCACATACACAGGTTAACATGTAGAGCATACTGTATTCTATATGTTTTAAAACCTAAACATATCAGCAATAGTTTTACATCTATGACACTTTTTTGATTAATCTTTAACTAAAGCGAGATGGACTGCTGTCAAATTAAGTTACAGTTTTTTTCAGGCCCTACAATTTAAACCTGTGGGACTACCCAAGATTTGCTAAACTAAACAGTTATTGAATATTACACTTGAATGTCTACATCAGTATTAAAATGATTTAAAAACATAGAGTTTAAGGGATTAATAGTGTGGTATTTCAACACTTACCTAATCTACTGAGTGTGCCATCATATGTGAACAAAGTCGTGGACTGTAGGAAGGCTGCCAGTGCCTCACTGACTGTGCACACTTCTAGACGCTGACTGAGCTGCAGTGCAACTAAACAGCTATACAGCCTGAGAAGAGAAATGCAGCATTATTAAACAAGAAATGTGCCACAACATACGGTATTAGCAAATTACATAAACAGACAAAGAATTAGGGTACAATTACATATATAAACAATAGCTATAAAAAAAAAGTTTACCGTGTGTCATTCCCATGGCACTGTATGTGTACACCCTGCGATCAAAAATCACAAAAACATGATCTCAGAAAGCACTTGGGCAAGAACATTAGTAAATTAGTAAATCTGAGCTCATAACAGCGAGACACAATGAATAAAAAAAATGTCTTACCAGATACTGACTGGAAACATTACACAGAGACCTGTCAGGAAAGAACATCATTATATATAGCAGTGTTGTTTTGAGGTAAAATGTTGTCGATTGGAGTATTGTGAGAAGAGTACATACGGCAGGACAGTTGAGTTGCATGAAGACCCCAGTTGTGTAATCTAGTGGATTTAGAAAACAGAAACAGAAGGTTTTAAAAAATACACCAGAAATTCTGTTTCTGTTTCTAAGCCTCTGACATTTTTCACTCTTAAGTAGAGCTGGCCTGAAACAATCTGACAAAGTCTGTGGGTATCCATCTTTCATATTCCTTCCTATTTATATTCTCTTTTTTTTGTAAAAAGTACAATTCATTTCATTAGCCAATTAGACATATTAGACAGACCAATTGTTACATAAAAATGCTATATTTATAGCTGCGTGCAAAAAAAAAAACTACCTAAGACATGGCTGTATTATCATTGTATCATTGAATTATTATTGCCATTTTACCAGGAAGACATGAAGGCATACACACACGCATGCCAGGGTTTGCAGTACTTCAGTGATTAATACAGTAATGCAGTAATTTGCAGTGGTTGGTGTAGTGCAGAGGACAACACCACCGCCTGCCAGTGAGTTACCATATGGGAGACTCGGCTTCAATTCCAGGCCAGGGTAACTATGCTGTGCTACACCAACAGAGTACTTGGGCAAGACTCCTAACACTACATTGACCCAACTCTGTAATAGGAATGACCTAGTAAGTCGCTTTCGATAAGAGTGTCAGCTAAGTGTCGTAAATGTAAATTTAGGGTTATTTTTTTGTCAGTAAACATATTTTGATACAGAACTCTTTCTTACAGAAATCTAGTTAGGTTAAGAACACTGGCAACATGAATTCTGAAGTGTATTGACATGTATTTTATACTTAATTATACAAATTTTCAAATTAAATCTAGGATAAATTAGTACAAATGCCAGTTTTATTAACCTAATAAGATTTCTGTAAGAAAGACTTATGTATTAAAATACTACAGAATGTACAGAAAAAACTGCACTGTGGATCCAATTCTTACTCTTGTCTTATGTCTAATATATACTCACCTTGTCCTTGATGTCTCTAAATGTAACATTAGGGCTGCTGATATTCAGACTAAATCCATAAAATGCTCCTAAGACACGAGGATGAGAAGACATGCTTTTAGAACTGTAAACCGACAAGCTACAAACAGGAAAAAGATCATAAAGCTCATAAATGGGGTGTGCTCACCTGAGTCACTGCAGAAACTGCTACAGTTACAGGAGTACTGCGGTTTATCTGAGACACAGACAGGATATCAGACAGAATTACACATAGTGGACAGCACAGCACAGTGATTGTGAGAGGTGGCATCTGGCTAGAATTGTCCATGTAAACATTCAATTGACTTTGATTCAAATTTGAAATTACTGTACATCAACATTTAAAGTAGGAGCCACCTCACATTATACATTATACACATAGACCACTCAAACAACACTGATGCAAAAAACTGCACACAGATTAAGCTGACCAAACTGACCAAATATTGTAAATACTCACTGTCACAATACAGCGTCTGGTCCTCGGTCATGTCATTAGGGTTGAAACTTCTGTTGTCATATGAGCTGGTTGAGAAACACAATGCACCAGTAAAATGACCTGGAAGCTTCTACTGAGTCGTACACAATATTAAAGTTATATTTTCACAATAAGGGATGCCTACACTATTGGCTTATCATACAATATACAGATGTAGCCTCAAAAATAAATCCCTGACCTTAATATTGTCCATTGTATGTCCTTAGAGTTCATTAACATTAATAAGCCATTATGTTGACTTTATTATGTTTTATTTATTTAGGTTATTTCAACATTTTTATATTTCAAATCCAGTTCTAAATTTGTAATCATTTAGAACTGCTTTTTAAAACAGCTCTGGAAAAAAATATATATCATCCAAAAATATATATACATATATCATCCTATTTTTAAACTGTGGAATAAAAGAAGCAAATCGGAGGGAATAAAAAAAAAATCATACCATGAATCACAGGTTTCAGAAGCAGGCACAGAGTCGTTGCAGAGCACAAAACCATCTCCAGGGGGCAACATACTCCCATCCAGACACAGGTTTCTTCCTACAGAGACAAATGAGTACTGAGTACTGCAGCAGTGCATAATCAATAGCCCATTTGACCTTAATGTTATTGTGGCTCATTGGTAGATGATTGATCACCTCTCAGCCAGAGCTTCTTCATAAACTATATAAACTGCATAAATAATTCATTAGACTCAGGACCATCTTCAGTCTCACCCACCCGCTCTCTTCACCGCTCCCAGTAATTTAACGTGTAGAGAGGAGTTTCCGCTTTTCTGCTGGAGGATCTGCTTGATGGTGCACGTGTCTGTGGACTGGTTTAACTGAACCAGCACAGTGCAGTTGGTCTTCCTGTGATGGGTGGAGCAACAGAGAGTTAGATAATGAATTGGCTTGTTGCAGAATGTTTATTCTGGTATAAACAGTATGTGTGTATGTAGTATCTGCCTATTGGTGTTTCCTTACCATCATAATACTATATCTATATCTGCTACCTGATTAACACAACCTATGGTGGCCTATATGGTACACTGTGTAATGCATTAGTTCTAAAACTGGTGTCTCTCTGTTTTTTCCCAAATAATCCCCCAATAGACAATATATAAATGATCTATGAATTTTCTAATATATAATATATATATATATATATATATATATATATATATATATATATATATATGTGAGCAATATTGATATAGAAATATATAATTGTCAGTCAATAGTACATCTATGACTAATTGTGGACCAGTCTGGCAAGAGGAACCATCACACTTGTATCTTATTGGCGTGTAACAATTAGAAGCATAAGCTATTTGTAGAATTTATTAAAGGTTCTATTCAGTGATGCACACTACATCATTCCAATATCTTTTTAGGAACTGACAAAAATAAAAAATGCTTCAAAATTTATGTGGTGAAGTATATAGATTGATGTCTGTTGGGATGTTAAAAATGCTCAGTGTTCAATAAATATTTCTAAATTGTAGTTTTTTGATTGCTTTTTAATTTTGAAAAGTTTGATACTTTGATCTTTTGAGATATGCTGAATCTCAAAATTCAATTTATTTGTTGTCATTATTGACATTAATGACATTGTATGAAAATGTCATTGTAACAAAAATGGCTATTTATTTCATACTACAGTAAAAAATGTGACAAAATAAATTAAAAGTTTGCAAAAAAAGTTCTGCATTCTGTATATTGCCTTCAGACAAATGATTCTGAATGGTTCTGTTTCAGTTTCTGAAATTTTGGTACATTCCTAATAACTATAAAAGCTTTGTTATATTAACTGTTAAAACATATTTAATTTGATTAATTTGTTACAGTGTGCTCAGCGTCAACAGTTAACAACACCTTAATTTCTCAAACATTAACAGAACTTCTTTAACTGTCACTCTCACTATATCATGATGTCACCAGTGCTGGAAAGGTGAAGGCTAGCAGGTAAAGCCACTGTTAATGCAGCATCATTAGAAAACCAAACATACTTGGACGTGAACGCTAGCCTCAGTTCTCCTACTTCTGCTAATAGACACAGGAGCTAGCTTCCATCACACTCATTGAGTTAATGGCATCCGACTTAAAGACTTAACTTACAATGACTTACTAATGATTGGAATAACGCTGAGACAGCTCCACTACTCTGGAGGCCAGTTTTCTGCTGCTGACAGGCGGTATGCCACCAGGATGAAGGATGGTGTACAAAATACACTATTAGAGCTTGAATGGCGGCATTTACCAAGTGGGCCCACGCACTATGGGGCCAATGTAATATTTATGTTTTAAAAATAGGTGAAATGGGTAAAATAAGATGATATAATAACAGCTCTATTAATAGAGACTGAAAATAGTTATTTACAGGTTTTTGACAGAAGCAAATGTCTATCTACTGAGTTTGTAAAGATGTCCAATCTCCTTTATCCCATTCTGAAAATCGCATTCGATTAAGCTCTAGCAGGAAATTAATTTTAAAAATAAGTTACAAGCTTATTTTAAACATAAAAACACATATGCTGTCCGTCTCATTATTCCACAAAACACTATGACTGCCTGATGTTATATGCTGGCTATTTAAATTAGGCTGAAGGTCAGATCATCAGAACAGATTCATCATATTCTGTTTTATTTTTACTGATTATTTAAGTTTAGGTGTTTTAGGTATGTCAATGCTGTTTAATATGCATACATATGTTTTGTGTTATATTTGCACACTAAAAGCATAAAAAATGCAATTTTTTTTATCTATGAATGTTTTTTATCAGTTATGTACTGTACTGTATCGTTTTCACAAAGCTTCACCATAGAAACACAAAATGTCTCCATAATAATTATAATAAAACATAATAATAATAAAACATAGTGATAATGATAATCAATTTCCAATCTGCCAAAGTAGTCCGCTTCTATCGTGTAGTCTTTGTTGTATCAAAAAGCATCATTTTAAAACTGGACAAATCCTAGTCAGATGCAATGTGTGTTTTTGTTCATGATATGCTTTATGTGGATACCTGAAATCTGTAATGTCTTTACAGCTCACTTTGATGACCTGTGAAATAGAAAACCCATCTCAAATAACACTGGATTTCAGTCATACTTTACACTTTAAGCTCAGAACACATTCCATGTGAATAAAAGTTACCTGCAGTTCAACTGTGGAGCTATTTTGGCATAACGCAGAAGCGCTTAGGTTTAAATTCATGCCGACCTCGGTTGACGAGCTTAGCACAACAACATCAAATTCACATGCAGGCCTGAAAAGGTCTGAAAACTGAAAGAGAGCGAGATGGAAAAAAAAAGTTAGAAAGGGGAAAAAAGTCCATCAGTAGATAAACAAGCTAGTGACTGAAGAAATAATAAAGTGTACATACCCAGTCCTGGACGTCTGTGGTGCTTTTACTGGTTCCTGCTGCTGTCACCTCAACACTGACAAACATCCAATAGTAAAATGCTACAGAGAGAGTGAGAGAAATGGGATTTATAAGCAACCATAAAATTGAATTTAGACTGCAAAAAGATTATATTACTAATATTATAATATTAAACATATATTTTTTGCATTTCATCTTGCCAAAATTGTTCCCCAATGTCTAAAATTTAATAGCTATTTTTTTTGTTACAGAATTGGGAAATGTTGCAAAGTGCTGCCACTATTGTATATGGAAAGTGGAGGACACTAACACTAACATTTAAAATTATGTTTTATAATCTGTTCTGTTATTTGCTAGTTTGGTTGTGGTAATTATTTTTGGTTGTTGAGTTGAGTACCTTAATAAAAGTAAATTAATAAAAAAAATGTTGGATCTCCCTATACTAAGAAATAACCTTAAAATAATGACAAATAAATAAAAATAATCTCAAATAACAATGCTGTATTCTTCAGGACACTTTGATACTTTGAGATATACTCATAGTCCCAAATGAGACCCAAATAAATTACATTTTCTCTCAAATAAAACATTTTTTAAGATATGATCTTGTCCCAATATATATATATATATATATATTGTATCTCAAAGTAATGAGACAGTATCTCAATATTATAAAGTAGTATCTGTAAACAATTAATAGTATCTCAAAGTACTGAGATATCTATCTTAAAATAATTAATTTCCACTTTACTTTTTGAAACAATGAGATTCTTTGAGATACATTGTAAGGTACTTTGTACTGTACATTAGGATAAGGACTTGTCTTAAATTAATGAGTAATGAGTAAGATTATGACTTGTATGTATTAAAACTGATACTGTATCTCAAAACAAGGAAATAATGGATTTTTTTGGCCTATATAGTTTCATAAGCCTGCAAGTCTGCTGCATGCAAATCATTTCTGTTCTGATTGGCTTCATCACACTGTACATTATTAAAAAAAAAGATCTCCCGACTGTAACTGCATTGTGAATGGACAGGGCTAAGCTGATGCATGTTGAATAAATATGTGGGCATATGTAAATGCACTGGTTTCTGTGAACCCAAAAGAGGCTGCATTTTTAGCTTAGTTTCCATAGACTGACTGGATAGGGGAATGAACAGTGCTTTCCTGAATATTTTAAATGTGCATCAAACTATTCTATTTAGGATCTGAGATAAACATTTTCGTTTTCCGTGACTGTATGTAGAATTTGTACACTGTGTACAAAATGTTGTTTACCATCTTTTCTATAGCAATGTTAGTCAAAACCAGAGGTGGAAAGTAATGAATTATATTTACTCAAGTTACTGTAATTGAGTAGATTTTATGAGTAATTTGTCATTTTTAAAGTAGTTTTTAAAATAGATAATTTTACTTTTTCTCAAGTACATTTTGACACAAGTAATCTACTCTGCTAAATTGGAAAACTCTCAATTACTGAGTAAAAAATAAAATGCTGGGGAAAAAAACAACTGTCTGAATTAAAAATATATATTTCTTGATGTGGATGCTCTGGCGCACGGATGCTCGTGCGTGGAATAACGAGGCAATAACTTTCTCATGCAATGCAAAATGTGCCCCGCCGGAAAGCTTGTGGTGGTAAATATTTATATCATTAAACAATCTGCTTGAATGTTAAAAAAAAAACATGTAAATAGCAGTTAAAGCAGAGCAATGGCAAGTTAAAATGTAACAATGACCTGTAAAACTATAAAAATACGGTTTATAGTCGCCTATATGACCATAACTTTTTAACAGTAAAGAAAAAAATGGATCATAGAAACCTATGCCACTTGTTCTTAAAAATGTTTTATGCGGTGGTCTGAACAAATACTGCAATAAGGGTCCACATTATTATGTGAAATAATAGTTCATTAAAAACTATTTAATTTATTTGTTGCACTTTTTTTTACATCAAATAATTAAAAGTAACTATGTAACTTTTACTGAAATTACATTTTAAATTGAGTACTTTTTACTTTTACGCGAGTAGATTTTTAAATGGGTACTTTTACTTTTATTTGAGTAGAATTTTAGCAAAGTAAAGGTACTTTTTACTTAATTACAATTTTTCAGTACTTTTTCCACCTCTGGTCAAAACTAGTCCACATACTGGTGAGGCAGTCAGGAGTCCAACAGCAGAAGTAATGCATATCTTGCATATGTCATGGGTAATGAGGGAACATGATCTAATATATTGCAGTGTTTTGATGTATTACAGGGCATTGACTGCATAACAATTAACAGTTGTGTACCTGTGGATGAAGTGTTGAATGTAGCTGGGGTGGAAAGTCTGCTAGTAGGTGTAGATGTAGTAGTAGTGGCAGAAGCAGTGGCTGTTGGTGAACTTGGAGATGTGGTAGCAAGTGTGGCAGCAGTTGTAGGTTGACTTGTATTTGTGTTGGTAGCTGTATTAGTACTGCCTACGTTTGTGGTGTTTGGTGCGACTGACATGGTGGGTGCAACAGTTTTGGTTTCAGTAGTGAAGGTGATAGGACTGGATGTAGCAGTACTAGGGTCAGCAGATGTAGGTGGACTTGTAGCTGGGCTCGTAGCTGTAGTAGAACTTGTCGTTGCAGAGGTAGTACTAGAAGTACCAGTGGTATCTGGACCTGTGTTTGTGATGGAAGCTGTAATGGAAGTGGTGGGGTCAGTAGTAGGGTTTGTGGTATTAATTATGGTTGGAGAAATCTGTCCTGAGGTAACAAGGGTGGCTGAGGTATCATCATTTGTGGTAAGAGCTATGGTAGAAGGTGTAGATGTGGTATTACTGAGAGCATCAGTTGTAGGGGCACCTGTTCTCACTGTAGATGTAGGTAGACTTGTAGATATCTCTGTAAATGTAGTAGGACCTGTAGCTGTATTGGCTGCCGGAGGAGAATTTGTGGTAGTAGGAGGTGTAAATCTATTGGTAGCAGTGGTGGGTGCACTTGTAGTTATGACTGCAGTTATAGTAGAAGGACTTGTGGTTGTAGAAGTTGTTGCATCAGTAATGTCTCCAGCAGTAGTGGTTGTGGTTGATGTAGATACACCATGACTAGAAGCACCAGTAGCTGTATTGGTATTGCTTATTGTAATGGTTCCTGTTCCTGAATTGATGGGAGCATCAATATTATTAATAGATGCAACAAGTGTAGATGGATTTATATATGTGGTGCTAGCTGTAGTAGTAAAACTTCCAGTAGTTGCTATGGTAGATGTACTAGTAGAATTATCAGATGTATATGGATGTCTGTTCATGTTGGAATCTATAATTGTAGAACCTGCTGTGGTGGTGCTTTCTGTGGTTGAACCATTAGAATCTGAGTTGGTGATTATGGCAGCAGTGGTGGTTGCAATGGTTGACATAGCAGAATGTGTGGTGGAAGTTATGGAAGGTGTAGAGATTGTTGGTGCACTTGTAGTTGTGACTGTGGATTCAGAATTTGAATGTGTAGTTGTTGTGTCAGTAGTGGCTGCTTCAGTAGTCTCAGTGGTAGCAACAGTGGCAGCAGGTGTAGATTTAGTATTACTAGAAGCATCAGCTGTATATGGACTTGTAGCTGTAACTGTAGCTAGAGTAGTGGACATTGTTGTATCAGTAGTTGATGCAGCAGTAGCATTAGTGGCTGCAACTGTGACATTACTAGGAGCAGTAGTTGAATGCGGACTTGCAAATGTGTCAATTACTGTAGTGGTTGTAGCAGTTGCTACAGATGATGTAGTGGTTAATGCAGCAGGTTCTGTGGTAGCAACTACAACAGCACTTGTAGTAGTGACTGTGGCTACAGTAGTAGGACTTGTAGATGCAGAAGTTGTATCAGTAGTAGATGCAGCAGAAGTATTTGTGGTAGTGTCTTTGGTAGTAGGTGTAGATGCAGGATTACTACGTGCAGATGGTGTGGGAGGACTTGTAACTGTGGCTGTTGTAGAACTTGTAGTTGTAGTTACTGCATCAGAATCTGGGGTAGCAACTATGTCAGAAGGTGTAGAATTAGAAATACCAGGAGCAGCAGTTGTTGGGGCATTTGTATTAGTGACTGTGGTTAGAGTAGTAGGACTTGTAGTTGCAGAAGTATTTGTGGTATTAGATGTAGATGCAGGATAACTAGGTGCAGATGTTGTAGGAGGACTTGTAAGTGTGGCTGTAGTAGAACTTGTAGTTGTGGTGGTTACTACAGCTGAAGTAGTGGTTAAGGCAGCAGGTTCTGTGGTAGCAACGATGGCAGTAGGTGTGGATGGAGTATTACTAGGAGCAGCAGGTGTGGGTGCACTTGTAGTGACTGTAGCTATATAATTAGAACTTGTAGCTGCAGAAGTTGTATCAGTAGTGAATGCAGCAGAAGTATTTGTGGTAGTATCTTCGGTTGTAGGTGTAGTTGCAGGATTACTAGGTGCAGATGTTGTAGGAGGACTTGTAAGTGTGGCTGTGGCTACAGTAGTAGGACGTGTAGTTGCAGAAGTATTTGTGGTAATAGGTGTAGATCCAGGATTACTCAGTGCAGATGTTGTAGGAGGACTTGTGTTTGTGATGGTTTCTACAGCTTCAGAAGCAGTTACTGCATCAGAATCTGTGGAAGCCGCTACATCAGTAGGTGTAGATGTAGTATTACTAGTAACAGCAGTTGTGGGTGCACTTGTAGTGACTGTAGCTATAGTAGTTGGAATTGTTGTTGCAGAAGTATTTGTGGTAGTTGGTATTGGTGCAGGATTACTAGGAGCAATTGATGTAGGATGACTTGTAAGTGTGGCTGCAGTAGAACTTGTACTTGTGGTGGCTGCTACATCTGCAGTGGTGGCTAATACATTAGACTCTGTGGTATCAGGAGGACTTGTAGTTGTGATGGTTGCTACAGCTTCAGAAGTAGTTACTGCATCAAAATCTGGGGTAGCAACTATGTCAGAAGGTGTAGATGTAGAATTACTAGGAGTAGCAGTCGTGGGTGCACTTGTAGTAGTGACTGTAGCTGTATTACTAGAAGCAGTAGTTGTAGGCAGACTAGCAAATGTGGCGATAACTGTAGTAGAACTTGTAGTTGTGGTGTTTGCTACAGCTTCAGAGGCAGTTACTGCATCAGAATCTGGGGTAGCAACTATGTCAGAAGGTGTAGAATTAGAAATACTAGGAGCAGCGGTTGTGGGTGCACTTGTAGTAGTGACTGTAGCTATAGAAGTAGGACTTGTAGTTTCAGAAGTATTTGTGGTAGTAGATGTAGATGCAGGATTACTAGGTGCAGATGTTGTAGAAGGACTTGTAGTTGTGATGGTTGCTACAGCTTCAGAAGTAGTTACTGCATCAGAATCTGGGGTAGCAACTATGGCAGCTGGTGTAGATGCAGTATTACTAGGAGCAGATGTTGTGGGTGCACTTGTAGTAGTGACTGTAGCTATAGTAGAAGGACTTGTAGTTGCAGAAGTATTTGTAGCTGTAACTGTAGAAATTATTGTATCAGTAGTTGATGCAGCATTGATACTAGTGTCTGCAGTTGTAGATGTAGATGTAGCTGTATTACTAGGAGCAGTAGTTGTAGACAGACTAGCAAATGTGGTGATAACTGTAGTAGAACTTGTAGTTGTGGAGGTGGCTACAGCTCCAGCAGAATTTGTGGTAGTATCTATGTCAGTTGGTGCTGATGTACTATTACTTGTAGCAGTAGGACTTGTAGTTGTTGTAGTTGTGTCAGTGGTGGTTGCATCATTTGTGGTATTTGTAGTATTTGTGGTAGTACCTTTGGTAGTAAGTGAAGGTGCAGGTAGACTTGGTGGAGCCGTTGTAGGAGGACTTGTAGCTGTAGTGGCTGCAGAAGAAGCATTTGTGGACCTAACTATGGCAACTATGCCACTGCTACTAGAAGTAGCAGTTGGAAGTAGACTTGAGCTTGTGGCTGTCGCTGTGGTAGTAGAACTTGTGGAAGCACTAGTAATGGTAGCAACAGTTGCAGGTGGAGCTGTATTGGCGGCGTTAGCTCTAGTGGATATGGTGGTAGCTGTGGTAGTAGGAGTAGACGTGGTAGTGCCAAGAGTTGAAGTTGTAGATGATATTGTAGCTGGAGTAGTAGTAGTGGTGGAACTAGAAGCAGCAGCAGTTGTGGTAGTGGGGCTAGTCATTCCAGAGGTAGTTGTTACAGTTACAACAGTAGTAGTAGGTGAAGTAATGGTTGTAGTAGGAGAAGCACTTGTAGATGTAGAAATAGTGGCAGTGATGCCATTTGCTATACAATTGAATGCAAACAATACAGGTTAGTAGATACTCATATCCATTTCCTTTCACTTCCAAGCTTTCTACAAAATTTCACATTAGAAATGTATTATGAATCTTGGGATAAAATTATTTGCATGCACACCCACACATCCACCCACACACACACACACACACACACACAAACACAGTTTCAAGCTTGCTGGTAGCATAGTACAATAGTCCCTATTGCTCACTGACCTTGCTGCTGAGGGGCGTTCGTTATAGACGATATCAAGGCCAGTGTGGAGAGAAATGGAGCTGAGAGAGGAGGGACAGAGGTTATGAGAACAAAATGAAATAGAGGAACTCAAAGACAGAGCAATACATGTGGCTCTCTCTGTGGGTATGTTCTTGTTAAAGCAACACTATGCAGAAGTTTTACCTTAAAATATCAGTTTGAAATTTTTGTTCGTTTTTTTTCCCCCCATTTTCTCCCCAATTTAAACAGCCAATTGCTCAACCCACTGATTAGGATTCCCCCTATCACTAGTGATGCCCCAACACCAGGAGGGTGAAGACTAGCACATGCCTCCTTCGACACATGTAAAGTCAGACACCGCCTCTTTTTCAAACTGCTGCTGATGTAGGATTGCCGAGTACTATCACAGTGCGTTCGGAGGAAAGCACAGCGACTCGGTTCCGATACATCAGCTCACAGATGCCTTGTGCTGATTGACATCACCCTTTGGAGTGATGAGGGGAGGAAGCAGCATCTACCCATCCAGAGAGAGCAAGACCAATTGTGCTCTCTCAGGGCTTCGGTAGCCGATGGCAAGCTACATAAACAGGATTCGAACCAGATTTAAAGTTTTATGAAGTTTCCAAATCATGTGACTTAAAATAGAGAGAACAGCATTTTTATCAATTCTGGGACTGGTAAGCTGTTTTTTTCCAGTATGTATAACACTGGAGATCTGGTAAGGTGTTCACCAGTTAAAAAGTATACTGTTATAGGGCAGTCCAAAATAGCAATGTTGGGGTTCTAAACGGCCCAGACTATAGAGAATTAGAATCCCAGGTCATGTTTCTAAAGCACAATTATCTATGCTCTCCCCTGTGGGTATAGTCAATCTCATTGGGATGCTGGTTGACGTATCCAAGTTTATTATCTGGTGCTTTCCTCCAAGTGCAATGGCTGCCTGGTTATGCTGCATTGGTCAAAGTTGGAAAAGAGAAAGTGGATGGCCATTCTTTTTCTTTCCCTTCTAGTGTCAGGGATATTGGAAGTGATGGGTCGAAGGTGGTGCTTGTGATTGGGTGGGCAGGCCAATTAGCTTAGCTCAGGTGATAAACAGGGGGTCAAATCCCAATAGCCAATCCAAAACAGCGGAAAGAGTCCGAAAGAGCAAAACAAAAAGGCAAAACCAGCAAGACAAAGATAAATTGGTACATTAAGGTAGCAAACATGTTGCAATTAAGGGTTGGCAATACTTTGCAATGCATGTTAAAGATATGGTACATATACAGGAAAAATAATGAGATTAGAATTTATTTTCCCTGTATATGTACCATGTATTTTACATGCATTGCAAAGTACTGTTTTTGTTCACTTTTAATTCACTTTCAGTGACAGTTCTATCAGCTTCTCTCAGCTTGTCTGGTAATGCAAGTGAAAACCATGTCCTTTAGTGGTGCCTACCTCATTATCACATAATGCTGCTTTAACACAGAGTTAAATTCTACAGTATAGTGAGTTTTCAGTCAATGAGCTTACCTAGAGATGAGGCGAAATCTCGGGCATTCGTACTGGCTGTCACTGTAAGAGAATGACAGATTCAACCATTACCTTTAGCAAGATTTAAAGATAATTAAGTATAAGAAACAAAAAAATGTAAAAGTTCTCAGTAAAAAAAACACAGCAAAGCTAAAATTTTTTGATTTAACACTTGGTTACTAAAATAAGATCACATTGCACTCACCAGTTGGTCTTTCTACCTCACGTTTAATCCGCGAATGGCGTAAAAGACTGAGCATGCCTACAGGAAAGTCATGCACAAAGATAAAGAACCAAGAGTAGACAGTTTCACTAAAGTACTGTGATTTAGGGGTAGTACCATCATTCATTTTTTTTTATTCCAATTCTTATACCTTTACAGCTGACATTTTTTTTTATCAGCCAATATTTACCTGTAGCTAACACTTTTCAGAATATACCAGTACACAAAACCCAAACATATTGGCTTGTAAGTATTTTATTATTATATTATTTTAAGTATTTTATTAGTATGTATTGTACAAGTTATTCATATTTCAGCATCATAAAAAATACACTGATGAGCCAAAACTTTTTTCAGACTTTATCACACCTCCAATTGGTGTCTTGAGAAAAACACATTTAATAGTTTAGAATTTCTAGTTTCTGATGCTGTCAGTTGACTGTGGTAAAAACACCATTGCTGAAAGCTTCTTTGATGGATTCGATAAATGTTCTTTACTTAATAGAAGCTTTTAGATAAGGGGTGTTTAACTCATTGTAGGTAGCACATTACATGCAGTTGAATGTGAATAGGGTCAGGGTGAGTTTTTTTTTATTTTTTTATTAATGAGATTAAAAGTTTTTTGGGTGTCCCAACCCTCCCTGAAATGAAGATTCTGACTAGTTCTACCTTGTAAAAAGTTTGTCACTTTGTTGACAACCCTGTTTAAGACCCACAGTTCTATACAGTAGAAAGACCAATAGAAACACCAGTGATTTGTGTTTAGATCTGAAGCAAAAGTGAAGCTTAATTTTCTACTCTCTCTCAGATGGTTGCTTTATGTCCTAGTTAATTATTGGAGAAGGCTTTGGGATGGGATCTTGCATGGTTGTTGATGGTTGTTTGGAATCCCACTAATGAGTTTTGAACTAGAGAATGTACATAGACATTTTAGCATGTGAACAAGAAATACTTTACATCTGATCACTCAAAAATATCTCCTGAAAAATGAATAACTTGTACATAACGGTCAATTTTACACAAACCTTAAATAAAGTAAGTGAAATATTTCTCATTACTGCCCATAATGAGAACATTTTAAAAAATCCATTATATATAACAGGATATGAGTAAATATCTGCTGATTGTGATGATCTACCCCTAATGACAGTGTTCTTGAATTTGTACATCCATTCTATGAAGTGGATGAAAGCTTTTAAAGTGGAAATAAAAAAAACTGAACAACTCAACTTGTACATTACACAACAAAAAGGTGGAAACATCCTCATGCATCATAAAACATCCATATTAACTGCATGCATGTAATGAAATAGAATTGTTTATCATGCAAAATCTTACAGAATGTACAGACATTATGTGGCTTGCATACTTTACATACTGTCTCTTCAGTTCTTCCTGTGGTTGAGGAAAAAAAATGAAAGCATGCATTCACAGAGAGAGAGAGAGAGAGAGAGAGAGAGAGAGAATGAGAGAGATGATCTGTGTGTGAGAGAGAGAGAGTGCGTGAAAGAGCATGCACACACGTGTGTGTGTGTGTGAGTTTATATGTACACTGGAGGCTAAGAGAGCCACCCAGGCTAATGCTGCTGCTCTATGCACTATAATTGCTCACATTATCTCTGCTATTTTAAGCCTGACCCACTGTCAGTTAACCATGCTTGGCGCTGGGCCCGTATCATGGCAACCGCACTTACCGCACTGCAACGTGTCATCCAAGACCCTGGCCTGGGGTCTGGTGATGCCCCACATGCGCGAGTCCCAGCCCACGACCGTCCCTTCCTCGCAGGCCCCGTGCTCCGACACGTCGTCCCAAACCCGAAACAGGTAGAGCTCCACAGTGGCCTGTGTGGCCCCGGGGGAGGCGTTCCGCGGCTGACAGCCCAGCAGGAGGGTCCCGGTGGGTGGGATGGTCCGGGCGATAACAGTGCGCTGCTGAGGGTCCGGGTTTCCGCTGACCTCCAGGCTGAAGCTGTCTCTCCGAGCATCTCGGCGAAGGCACAGGCGGTACCAGCGGCCCAACTCCAGCTGCCCAGAGAAGCGGTGCTTCACCCCCAGCAGCCAGGCGTAAAGGGCACTGTCGTCACCCTGCAGGGCCAGGTCATAGTAGGGCGAGCGGGGCGACGTATAGGTGAAGGCCGTCCACTCTCCCGGGGTCACCACACGCACGTCCACGCACACAGTCATCTGGAATTGCAGCGGCATCGCCCAGCTGTCCTGCAGCGTCCAGTGGTCCGAGCAGCCCTGCAGAACAGCCTTGGACTTGCTCATGAAGTAGCCCCCCACTGTGAAAAACAGAGAAAGCTGTGGTGATGTTCTGCTTTATATAACTTGAACTCACAGTGTGAGAGTGGGGGATGAGAGATCATGGGCAGAGGTAGTCAGTGTTTTTTTTATTAACATAAGACTAAAATTGTTTGCAGATATATTTTCATTAGTATTATACTATATGTCTTATGTATATATCTGTCTAATATGTCAAATATGTACATTTCTGGCGTATTGCTATCTTGGCAGCAGAAAACACAGGTGCGCCACTGATTGATTAAAACCCTGATGTGCTGTCACACATACACAAGGACAAGCAGTAGTACACAACCCAGCTTTCACATCAACAAAAAAAAAACAGAATAAAAATAAAATAATGTTGTTTTTCTGTATAAATAACCTGCTCATGCAGGTCTGTTTCCTCTGCTGAGAAGCAGAGAAGTGAGGTGCTGTTAAAATACCAATCCGCCAAAGTCAGAGCTCACCTGGCTCAGTTCCAATTGCACTGTTCCAAGCTCAATTCTGGGGGCTGAAAACCCTCCTAGCACACGCCTGCAATTAAGCATGGTTCAGTGTTCAGTATGTAGTATGTACTGGTGTACTATTCTATTGGCAGTGTGTGTGTGTGTGGGAGGGGGTGGGTGAGGGGGTGTATGTATTTCAACATCTGTGTAGGGTTGCAGCGGTAACCGGTTTCACGGTATACCGTGGTATTAAAATGCACGGTTATCATACCGTGTGTGTTTGCTTATTACCGGTAAAACGCAAGCCAGCGGAGAAACTCACCCGCGCATGCGCAACTCTGCTCCGCTTCAGCTACTCAGCCCTCCAGCACACAGTGGTGAGGATGGCAGAACGTGCATCAGATTTAGCAAATCTCTGTCCGCCTAAAAAAAAGGCTAAACTGAAATCTGCTGTGTGGGACTATTTCGGATACCCACCGAACGCACCCGAGGATGGTTATCCGATTTGTAACCAATGTGGCCGTAAAGTCGCAGCTAAAGGAGGAAACACATCGAACCTGTTCTCCCATCTCAGAGAACATCACCCCGCTGTGCAGCTCAAAGTATGTGTTTAGTTTATAATTTTAATCTGAACCTAAATAAAACCTCTTTGTAGTCGTGCACAACCCATGCGGTAAGCGCCCGCAAAAGCGCTGAGTTATCCGAAATTTGGGCACGCAGGTACAGGCGTAAAGTGCGTGCTGCGATGGATTCACGTGTCCGTGTAAAGGTGCTCGCCGGACTGGATGTGAAAGACGCCATTCATTTACATGCGTTCATATTCAAATTCTAACGTGGCTGTTTTTCATGTGTTAAAACCAGACTCGCTGTGAAAGCCTTAAAATAGAAATCTCTATTGTGAGGATCATGTCAGAAATAAATCCCCTCTTTCTGCAGTATCTGCTTATATACCAACTTGGCAGTAAAACGGACGTTTACAACAGTTGTTGATCAGACACTGACCCAGGCTCAGTTTATCCGATATTACATAATTTAAACTTAAATAATTGTACTGAATATTTTGAAAACAGGATCTTTACTTCTTAGAGGACATGTAATGTGTGTAAAGTGTGTGTGTGTGTGTGTGTGTGTATAATATATATATATATATATACATACATATATACATATACACACATATATATATATATATATATATATATATATATATATTTATATATATAAATATAATTGATTAATATTATTATTCTATTATTGGTTTAGGGTCAAGCTAGCTGTGCAAAGAAATTTCATGATCCAGCTCAGCCAACTGTCGCACAGTCATTTGCAAAGGGAATTAAGTTAGATCCCTCGTCTAAACAAGCCCAAGAATTGAATCATGCTGTGGCATATTTTATTGCCAAAGACATGATGCCCTTAAGAGTAGTGGAAAAACCTGGTTTCCTTCACCTGATGAAAAAAGCTGTTCCAATGTACCAAGTTCCATCAAGAACATACTTTGCCACCAGTGAAATCCCTCGCATGTACCAAGATGTGAGAGCTAGTGTTGAAGAACAGCTAAAGGAAGCTGTGTGTTACTCAGCCACCACAGACTTGTGGACCAGCAGCAGTGGAGGAGGGGAACCATTTATAAGTTTTACAGTCCACTACCTCTCTTCAGACTGGCAGCTCAAGTGTCATTGTTTGGAAACTCATTTTTTCCCTGAAGACCACACCTCAGAAAACATCTCTGAAATGTTTGAAAACATACTTCAGGAATGGAAACTTCCAAAGGAAAATCTGTGTGGAATTACCACAGATAATGCAACAAACATGAAGAAAGCCTTTTCAGAGTTCCCTTGTGTCTGGCTCACTTGTTTCGGCCACAATTTAAATTTGGCCGTTAACAAAGTTTTGAAGATCCAAAGGGTGGAATCTGCTGTCAGAGCATGCAGACACTTGATTCAAGGTTTTTCTCGGAGTTGGAAGAAGAAAAGAGATTTCAAGAAAAAACAGGCAGATCTGGAACTCCCTGAGCATGCCCTAATTCATGATGTAATAACAAGATGGGGATCAACTTTTGAGATGATCTCCAGGTTCCTGGAGCAACAACAGGCTATCTGCGCAGTACTGGCAAATGAAAGGAGTAATTGGCATCTCATGCCAAAAGACAGTGACATAGCTGTACTTGAGAAGGTCAGCCAGCTTCTTCACCCCTTCTATGAGCTCACTGATGCTCTGGCCTCTGAGAAAAGGGTTACACTGTCCTCACTCTCACCAGTACTGGAGCACATCAGAAGTGAAATTCTCGCTGAGCAAGCTGAAGACAATGCACTCACCAAACAGATGAAGCAAGTAATAAGGGAAGACCTAGAAGTCAGATACACAGAGCAGCTAGAACGAGTGCTGAAAGTATCCTGCTTTGTTGATGCCCGGTTTAAGGGAAACTTCTCCAAAAACCTGGATGACACAGTTGAGGCCTGTGTTGAAGAAGCTGTAACCATTGCAACAGAAGTGTCTTCATTCCAAAAACAGCCTCAAGAGGAAAGGGAAGAAAATGAGGCAGGAGAGGGCAGCAGCAGCACCGCTACTGTTACTAAGAGAAAAGGGAAAGGTCTGTCTGCATTGCTACAAAAAATAAGTTCATCCAGGCAAAACAAGGCAACCTCAGGAAATCAAAACATCCATGAAAAGGTCATGTCTGAGGTCAAGATATACATGTCTCTTCCTACTATTGGCACTGATGCTGACCCTCTGGCTTGGTGGAAAATGCATGCTGAAGGAATGCCTTTTCTGGCAAATGTGGCAAGAAAATATCTTTGTATCCCTGCCACAAGCGTGCCTTCTGAAAGAATGTTCAGTACAAGTGGACATATTCTGTCACCTCAGCGCTCAAGATTGAGCCCTGAAAAACTTAACATGCTTACGTTTCTGCATCATAATCTGGCATAAATATTAAACACAAATGACTGCTGCACTAAAAGTCTGATCTCAGGAGAACTGTTCAAGAATTTTACTGAACCTTTTTTTCACATTTATGTTTACAAAGAAGTATTTTTCTTTCTAAAGAGACATTGATTTTTATTTAAAGATTTAGGTTTCTCTAATTTTGCAGTATTTATATGAACAGGAGTACAGCTTATTTTTTTTAACGGAGACATTTTGTATATAACAGTTCCAGGTTTCTACAATAAATAGTTAATTGAACAAAAAACCTTTGTTGTAATTTCTTTAAGGATCAGTGTATCTTTTAATAATATATGTAACAAACTGTGATACCGTGATAACCGTGATACCGCGGTATTTTCTGAGACGGTTATCATACCGTGAAAATCTCATACCGTTGCAACCCTACATCTGTGTCAGCAAAAGGTGCTTGAAGCCATACACAAATACACCAAAAAATCCATAATAAATTAATTTATTAGGAATTACATTGATCACAAAACGGATAATCTGAAAAATAACTAAAAAAGCAAACAAGCACAGTATATTACTTATTACTTATTATATTATACTTATTATACCGTTACTATATATATATATATATATATATATATATATATATATATATATAGTAAATAAATAATCATTAAACATATTTTGAGGGTTATCTCACAATATTAAGATATCAGTTCCAATATTAAATACAATCCATTTAATGATGTTGAACAATATTGTGCAAGTGAGAGCTGAAGTCTATCAGGACCTATTCTGGAATGTGCTCTCTAAGCTGTCACTAGCATTGCTAGGTGTGTGTTTTTGTTCCTGCATCAGGTTAGCATGAGTCATTATTCGTTAGGAATATTATGACCTGCACATTAACCATTTAGCTCATGCATGTCGCTTTGCATTCCTTCACCAATCGCTTCACAATATGCTGAAAATGTCAACCAGCCCTTTTCCCAGAGACAGAGAACCAAGAATAGCCTCAGTCTCCTCCCATCTGTCCAGAGCTCAGCCCGGCGACACAGCAGCAGTCCTGTGGGTCCTGCGGCCACTGCACTCAGCTCCATGTCAGCAGTGCAAACAAGGCTGCAAACAGAGGTGGCCTTACTTATACTGGAGTAGCCTAAACCCACTAAATCTATATTAAACTAAAGTGTCAGTAATTCAACACGTCCTAAAGGGGGTTCTATATTGTACTGGAAGATCTGACCTGTAGCAATAGTGGAATTCTACAAAGAACCATTTTAAGAAGGCTCTTTCAAGAACACTGTATAACCCTGAGTGTTTAAAGTGCTCCAACTGATGCAGCCTTACTGGATAGTAGGGGTCGGCAATATGGTTCGAAAATAATATCATGACATTTCATATATATATATATTTTTTGTTAGTTTTTTTTTTTCACAATAACAATACTCTTGGCAATATGACGATAAAGAATATTTCAAGAATACACTACTGCAACAAAATGAACATAAAATTGTTCTATTGCATATAATATGATATGGTGCAATGATTCTAATAATGATGTGATGTCATGATACTAATAATGCACTTCAAATATCCCCATATATCCAGCACTGAAGTAAAATGAATGATACTGGACAGATATAATCTGTCTCTAGTAGATATATAATGGGAAACAAGTACAGTGTGAATTTTTCTTTTGTTAAAAAAAGCGAAAAAAGTAGTGCTCTGATGTGATAATTGGGGTGGGTGATATGGCACGATATTTCAGGGTACAATATCATTTACGATATTCAAAAATGTTGGCGATATTATTGCGTACGATACGATACGGCACTGGGTAGCCAGCACTATTAGAGTAAAGTGCAGTGACAGAAGCCTGTGGTGACCAGCATCACACTAAGAGCCCTATCTTATGCCCTGCGCAAGGTGTGTCGTGAAGCTTGTGAAGAAGCAGATCAGTTTCCTCCGTTAACACAGTTGACAACTCGCCTATACATCACTAAAATAGGGCCCTATGAGTGATGAATGGAAAGAGCACCATCTACCCACCCAGAGAGATAAGTTCCAATTTTGCTCTCAGATTCCAGCTGCTGACAGCAAGCACTAGGTGATCCTTGGATCATGGTGGTAGTGTGTTAGCCCCCTAGACCAGCAGTTAAAACTGCAGGCATTGCAACATGTCTCTTATTTTCTGTCTATCAGGCAAAAAATATGTAACGATACAGGATATTCATTATTATTTTTTTGTGCCTCTTATTGCCCCTCTGCGGATCCTAGTACGATAACCGCTGCCCTAGAGTTCTTTTCTACTGACTTTTCTCAAAACATTTTTAAAGACCATATACAAGTTTCCTTATCAAATTAAATAACCACTTAGCAAGATTAAGAATCGTTCAAACATCAGTAGAGGTGTATAGCTTAACAATCAGCAAAAGCTTAAGAAACTTTACACAAAGTTCTCTCTCTGCCAACCAATGAATCCCCCAGTGTATTCCCAGTTTGAAGTGGTCAGAGCCTATAAACAGTAGTCTAGTTAGGGACAGTGGGTGAACCAGCAACAGGGTCATGGCATGCCAAGTCTCACTGATGCCTCACAACTTGCATGACTTTGTACCAGAGTTCATGTGGATTTTATACCTTGACTGGTTAGACTCCCTGCCACAAGAGAGACCTACACAATAGAAGGCAGGTGGTATAAATTTTATGGCTGATCATTGTACATGGTGGACATCTAAGCTTTGTTTTTATATATTAAACAGTGATGATTAATGATGCAAACCATCCTGGAAACCTCCACAAAAGAACTTGCAGTCTGGCTGAGATTCAAACATATTGCAAAGAAGCCTCAATTAGCTCAATTCTCAACCACTGGGCCCAAACCATCAGTGTGCCATGAAGCACAGTCTATTGTCCTACTTGCCCTTCCTCAGGGGGAGGCAGTAGATTATAGTGGACTATTAACATCACATCAAGTCATAAAAATCTATAAACCTTAAACTTTACATTTACAAATAAAAACATATAGCAGAATGAACTCATCAGATTGAATCGGAAGTGGAGATGTTTTTTAAAACCCCTTAACAGGCCAGGATTTCTGTCAATTGTCTGCCTGACATTACACCAATACATATAGAGGATTTCTATTCAAGCATTACATAAAAAGCTTTCATGATCAAGCATTCAAGAAGGATTCAAAATCATAATTGTAATTCTAACAGAAAAATATAAAACAAATATTTAAGCAAATCTGCTAATGTCAAAATATATTGAATAAAATCATAAAATTGGCTCTTTACTGAACTTCATTTTAAAATCAATATTTTCCTGAATACAAACCACACAGTCCTCCAAACCTTTCATGTCATTACGGTTGTATAGTTTTTACATCTATTTTCAAACATGCAGAATTTTGGTTGATTCCTGTTATTGAGCTGTAATTATTAAATGGCGAAGAGCGAGTGAACAGAAAAAAAGAGTTTTTGTATCACCTACACTTGTAGCCAGTATACGGGACAAGACATTTTAAGGGGAAACCTTATTTGGTCAGGCCATACTTCTCATTTTCACTATCAGCACAACATAAAAAGAATTTAACATAAAAGGTTGAGTTTTGTGTTCTTGTAGGCCATTTTACTTTATATTTACACTGAGAACCACTGATCTAATTAAAACAGGTACAACAACAAGACAGAATGGAATCAGGAATCAATTCTAGCTCCACCCATTGACTTCTATTACAAGTAACTTTTTCCCCATACCTCTACAAACATAAGAAATGGAGATTAGTTTGGAGCATGTTGGAACATTCCTTTAGCTACTTGGACGTGATTAAACGTGACTAGTTAACAAGCAACAGTAATCTTGGTGTAGTTTGATGGGAAAAAAACAGGTCTTAAGTAAACAAAGTGTGTGCTGCTTATCTGTAAGACAGACAGGCTATGAAAGCAGCTGCGGCCTATTTCATCTGTAAATATATGGCGATCCACAGCAGCCAGTTTGGACCACATTCCTGTCAAATTATCTGTGGCTCTGCTGTGTTTCCAGCTTGTGTCTACAGCGTTTCATAATCATATACGATAGCTTGCGAAACAGGCCAGCCCACATTTGGGCTCTACATGGGCATACTGTCAGTCATGACTATAAGACTAAATTGCAGCAGATTAAGCAAATGACTGTGCACATGTACGTATGTGTGTGTTTGTGCCTGTGAGTATGAATGTGTTCCTGTTTGTTTAGGACTTCAGGAATGCTCCTGCAGGTATGACATACACCTGCAGTCTCTAGCGTCATGGTACAATATAACAACAGGTGCAAATATCTCCTGAAAGCCCTCGCATTCTCTCTCTGAATATAAGAGAAATAGACTGGAGGCCCAAGGCTAGGCAATATGTCCAGAAACATTATTACAATACATTTTTTCTATTGTCCTGACCTAATGATAATTATCAGAACCTATTACATACACATACATCAAAGAAGTGGTGCACAAAGTACGGAAAGTCCTGAACTCTAATTCCTTTCCCACATGAGATAAAGAACTAAATTGTTTGCTTTTAAATGTACTCAACTATCGACAATATAAATATAGAGTATTACTGTGCAGTAAGCACACCCAAAAAAACACATGAGAAAATAGCCAACTTTATTGCTTTATTGCTTTTTATTGAAACGGCGCTATGTTCCTTTGTTCGCAATATGCTCCGCAATGTACTGTGCACACGCTCCCCACACGGGAAGCGTCTTGTGCCAGGGGAGCCGTTTCCCTCTGAGCTTCTTGTGGTAGTGCCTATAAAAATCTATAAAGAAATTGTGAGCACAGAATAAAGAAATCATGAGCACGGAATAAAGAAATTGTGAGCACGGAATAAAGAAATCGTGAGCACGGAATAAAGAAATCGTGAGCACGGATTAAAGAAATCGTTAGCTCAAAATAAAGAAATCGTGAGCACGGAATAAAGAAATCGTGAGCACGGAATAAAGAAATCGTGAGCACGGAATAAAGAAATCGTGAGCACGGATTAAAGAAATCGTGAGCATGGACTAAAGAAATCGTGAGCACGGATTAAAGAAATCGTGAGCACGGAATAAAGAAATCGTGAGCACGGAATAAAGAAATCGTGAGCACGGATTAAAGAAATCGTGAGCACGGAATAAAGAAATCGTGAGCACAGAATAAAGAAATCGTGAGCACGGAATAAAGAAATCGTGAGCACAGAATAAAGAAATCGTGAGCACGTATTAAAGAAATCGTGAGCACAGAATAAAGAAATCTTGAGCACGGATTAAAGAAATCGTGAGCATGGACTAAAGAAATCGTGAGCACGGAATAAAGAAATCGTGAGCATGGACTAAAGAAATCGTGAGCACGGAATAAAGAAATCGTGAGCACGGATTAAAGAAATCGTGAGCACGGAATAAAGAAATCGTGAGCACGGATTAAAGAAATCGTGAGCACGGAATAAAGAAATCGTGAGCACAGAATAAAGAAATCGTGAGCACGGAATAAAGAAATCGTGAGCACGGAATAAAGAAATTGTGAGCACAGAATAAAGAAATCGTGAGCATGGATTAAAGAAATCGTGAGCACGGAATAAAGAAATCGTGAGCACGGATTAAAGAAATCGTGAGCACGGAATAAAGAAATCGTGAGCACGGATTAAAGAAATCGTGAGCACGGAATAAAGAAATCGTGAGCACAGAATAAAGAAATCGTGAGCACGGAATAAAGAAATCGTGAGCACAGAATAAAGAAATCGTGAGCACGTATTAAAGAAATCGTGAGCACAGAATAAAGAAATCTTGAGCACGGATTAAAGAAATCGTGAGCATGGACTAAAGAAATCGTGAGCACGGAATAAAGAAATCGTGAGCACGGATTAAAGAAATTGTGAGCATGGACTAAAGAAATCGTGAGCATGGAATAAAGAAATCGTGAGCACGGATTAAAGAAATCGTGAGCACGGATTAAAGAAATTGTGAGCATGGACTAAAGAAATTGTGAGCATGGACTAAAGAAATCGTGAGCATGGAATAAAGAAATCGTGAGCACGGATTAAAGAAATCGTGAGCACGGATTAAAGAAATCGTGAGCATGGACTAAAGGAATCGTGAGCACGGATTAAAGAAATCGTGAGCACGGAATAAAGAAATCGTGAGCACGGATTAAAGAAATCGTGAGCACGGATTAAAGAAATTGTGAGCATGGACTAAAGAAATCGTGAGCATGGAATAAAGAAATCGTGAGCATGGAATAAAGAAATCGTGAGCACGGATTAAAGAAATTGTGAGCATGGACTAAAGAAATCGTGAGCATGGAATAAAGAAATCGTGAGCACGGATTAAAGAAATCGTGAGCATGGACTAAAGAAATCGTGAGCACGGAATAAAGAAATCGTGAGCACGGAATAAAGAAATCGTGAGCACGGAATAAAGAAATCGTGAGCACGGAATAAAGAAATCGTGAGCACGGATTAAAGAAATTGTGAGCATGGACTAAAGAAATCGTGAGCACGGAATAAAGAAATCGTGAGCACGGATTAAAGAAATTGTGAGCATGGACTAAAGAAATCGTGAGCACGGAATAAAGAAATCGTGAGCACGGAATAAAGAAATCGTGAGCACGGAATAAAGAAATCGTGAGCACGTATTAAAGAAATCGTGAGCACGGAATAAAGAAATCATGAGCACGGATTAAAGAAATCGTGAGCACGGACTAAAGAAATCGTGAGCACGGAATAAAGAAATCGTGAGCATGGACTAAAGAAATCGTGAGCAAGGACTAAAGAAATCGTGAGCACGGAATAAAGAAATCGTGAGCACGGAATAAAGAAATCGTGAGCACGGATTAAAGAAATCGTGAGCACGGATTAAAGAAATCGTGAGCACGGATTAAAGAAATCGTGAGCACTGATTAAAGAAATCGTGAGCATGGACTAAAGAAATCGTGAGCACGGAATAAAGAAATCGTGAGTACGGATTAAAGAAATCGTGAGCACGGAATAAAGAAATTGTGAGCACGTATTAAAGAAATCGTGAGCACGGAATAAAGAAATCATGAGCATGGATTAAAGAAATCGTGAGCACGGACTAAAGAAATCGTGAGCACGGACTAAAGAAATCGTGAGCATGGACTAAAGAAATCGTGAGCACGGAATAAAGAAATCGCGAGCACGGAATAAAGAAATCGTGAGCATGGACTAAAGAAATCGTGAGCACAAAATAAAGAAATCGTGAGCACGGATTAAAGAAATCGTGAGCACGGATTTAAAAAATCGTGAGCATGGATTAAAGAAATCGAGAGCACGGACTAAAGAAATCGTGAGCACGGATTAAAGAAATCGTGAGCACGGAATAAAGAAATCGTGAGCACGAATTAAAGAAATCGTGAACACAGAATAAAGAAATTGTGAGCACGGAATAAAGAAATCGTGAGCACGGAATAAAGAAATCGTGAGCACGGATTAAAGAAATCGTGAGCACGGATTAAAGAAATCGTGAGCACAGAATAAAGAAATCGTGAGCACGGAATAAAGAAATTGTGAGCACGGAATAAAGAAATCGTGAGCACGGATTAAAGAAATCGTGAGCACGGACTAAAGAAATCGTGAGCACGGATTAAAGAAATCGTGAGCACGGATTAAAGAAATCGTGAGCACAGAATAAAGAAATCGTGAGCACGGAATAAAGAAATTGTGAGCACGGAATAAAGAAATCGTGAGCACGGATTAAAGAAATCGTGAGCACGGACTAAAGAAATCGTGAGCACGGATTAAAGAAATCGTGAGCACGGATTAAAGAAATCGTGAGCACAGAATAAAGAAATCGTGAGCACGGATTAAAGAAATCGTGAGCACAGAATAAAGAAATCGTGAGCACGGAATAAAGAAATCGTGAGCACGGATTAAAGAAATCGTGAGCACGGATTAAAGAAATCGTGAGCACGGATTAAAGAAATCGTGAGCACAGAATAAAGAAATTGTGAGCACGGAATAAAGAAATCGTGAGCACGGATTAAAGAAATCGTGAGCACGGAATAAAGAAATCGTGAGCACGGATTAAAGAAATCGTGAGCACGGAATAAAGAAATCGTGAGCACGGAATAAAGAAATCGTGAGCACGGATTAAAGAAATCGTGAGCACGGAATAAAGAAATCGTGAGCACGGAATAAAGAAATCGTGAGCACGGAATAAAGAAATCATGAGCACGGATTAAAGAAATTGTGAGCACGGAATAAAGAAATCGTGAGCACAGAATAAAGAAATCGTGAGCACGTATTAAAGAAATTGTGAGCACAAATTGCAAATCATTTACTCAAATGAAAAAAAACATGAGCATTGACTGCTATATAATTTGCTTGATTTATTTATTTTTTTTTCATGCAAGTTGGTATCAGTATTGGTTTCAATATTTGCAGATACTTAAAAATCTGGCATCTGTATCAGAAGGAAACAAGTAGTATGCATCCCTAAAATTAAGCAAGCATTGCATCACACTGTAACTGAACCTTTTACGAATCATTACACAGCTGGGTCTGACCTGCTGTTCTGTCTTAGGCTGAGGGTTATGTGGTCAGGAGTTTGAGCACTTGCCCATGACATAATCACCCACACACTCTCACTTAATCACATCCTCTGTCCCACATGTCTTTATCTTACCACCTCTAAAACCATACCTCTCACCTATTTTTCTCTCTCTCTCTCTCTCTCTCTATCACACACACACACAAAACCTCTGCGGTTTAATTGTAACCCCGTCTCTCACTCCTTTGAGCCCCAGTCGGTGTGGTGTTGGCGGCTCCCTGGAGGGATGAGGGGCTAAATGGTCTAAATCTCCTTGGCTGACCACAGCAGCCCACACACTCGCCTCTGCTAATTAATCTGAGATTAAAGCAGGGAAATGTCATAACAGTGTGGGCCTGCTGGACTGGCCACTGCGCTCACCTAGGATCAAAAGATTCTCTAGCTCTAGTCTTTGTTCTGTGCCAGGAAAAGCTCTCTCTCCCTCTCTTTCTCTCTCTCTCTCTCTTTTTCTCCTTTCCCAGATGCCACGCTTGCACCTGAGAGACTCTCAGTTCCATCTGGTCATTCCACCGAATGGATTTATGAATCAGATGAATCAGAGGAATTGTAAGCTGTCAGGCTGTAAGAATACCGGACTGATTACAGGCTGTTTATTCTAGAACATATGCTGGTTCTCAGGGCCGCTCCATTGGATCAGTGGAGGCTTGTTCATTACGCCGTTTCTTCCCTGCCCAGACTTCACGGAAAGCCCAACCAGGAACAGTGGAAAAGGCATTACCGGCACAGTAGGGTTAGTTTTGGGCTTACTAACTGAAAGCATGGTAGTCACATGACTAATGCTTCAAATTAGCTTCTACTGTATTTACAGCAACTGCTCCTGAATTTATGTCTAAGAATTTACAGCTCTGAAAAAAAAAACATTAAGGGACCACTTCAGTTTCTGAATCAGTTTCTCTGATTTTGCTATTGATAGGTATATGTTTGAGTAAAAATGAACATTGTTGTTTTATTCTATGAACTACAGACAACATTTCTCCCAAATTCCATATAAAATATTGTAATTTAAAGCATTTATTTGCAAAAAAATATATAAATGGCTGAAATAACAAAAAAGATGGTGTTTTAAAAGTTTAAGAATCAATATTTGGTGCAATAAACCTGGTTTAAATCACAGTTTTTATGTATCTTGGCCTGTTTTCCTCCACCAGTCTTAGACACTGCTTTTGGATCATTTTATGCCACTCCTGGTGCAAAAAATCAAGCAGTTCAGCTTTTGGATCATTTTATGCCACTCCTGGTGCAAAAAATCAAGCAGTTCAGCTTGGTTTGATGGCTTGTGATCATCCATCTTCTTCTTGATTATATTTCAGAGGTTTTCAATTTGGTAAAATCAAATAAATCATAGTTTTTAAGTGGTCTCTTATTTTTGTCCAGAGCGGTATTGTTGACAGAAGGGATGGTGAAGGCAGGTTCTCCGCCTCATCACTTTAAACCAACTAATTATTTCAAACCAGCAGTGACATAACTGAACAGGCCAGATTGCCTGGAGAAAGATGCTAAATGGTACTGCATTGTGTAACTGTGAATAATTGATGCTGTCTTGAACTTCCAGTTACCAATGACAATAATCCCCAATGCAGAGATGTATAGTAACAAGACAGAACTACTTTAATACTATACTAATACTGTAATACTGTATTAAGATGCTGTATCTGTATCTACTGGAGTATTTTTTAGACTTCTCTAGAAGACTACTCTAGTCGTTCATCAGCAGTCACAGGATGCTGCCCACAGGGTGCTGTTGCCTGGATATTTCTGCTTGGTCGATAATTCTCAGTTTAGCAGTGAAACTGGGGTGTTTAAAAACTCCAGCAGCACTGCTGTGTCTGATCCACTTCCACTACCAGCACACCACACACTAAAACATCACCTCTATGACAGTGTCACTAAAGTGCTGAGAATGACTCACCACCCAAATATTTTATACTATGGGTAGTGGAGCTAAATAAAGACAAAGCGAGTAGAAACAAGGTGTTGGTTGTAATACACTCATTCCATCGGTATATTACCGATGTAATGAGTGTGTTTTGGCAGTCAGTATGGTCTTAGGATATACTCAAGTTATTCCAGCCTGTTAGAAAAGCTTCCAAGGTGGCTTCTGATGAAGCTGGGGTAAAGTAGGGGTCGTTTAAAGAATTTGGTATATAAATAAAACAATATTATAACTGGTTTATCATTTCTATTGCTCATAACCAAATTATATGCATAGCTGTATAGTATCTTGTCTTTGCCAATTGCTCTAAAATGCAAAAAAATATATATTTTTATCACTGGTTCATCTAATGGTGAAAACTGGCTCCTAATACATTCAGCCCTTATTAACACAGGAATTTAAGTCATCTCTTTATGTGGTGCTTATGGTCTATAATAAAATGCTAAACCACAGAAGTGAGAGGTCTGAGCAACAACAAAGCAGCCCAAGTGCCGTATCAACAGAGCAGAACGAAACTAAACACAAAACACTAAGTACGGATTTCTTCTCTGCATGTTCCCTTTGGCGCATATTTACGTAATGAATGACTAAAGGGAAAACACGAATTACTCAGTGTTTCCATCAACTGTGGTTATATGCAAATTCCTGTACAAAACATTACACCAATCTGCATGAGACAAGTCCCTGGCTTAATGTATACAACAGGGTGATTTCAACTTTATTAGCCCTCAGTAGATCAGCTATGTACTTGGCTGTAGCCTGTAGAGTTTAGAGACTCTCGTTAGAGTGGGCACGAGGCCTGAAGTTGCTGCCATGTCCCAAATCACACTGTAAACCCAGAAGTTGCTTGAACTCAAATGATTTTAGTCTGTTTAACATAAAATTGGATATTTCTAAACTTTACTCAACTATTTTGAGTTAGTTGATCATTTGTGGGCAAATATACATTCAAACAGAGATAAAGATAAGTTAAATCAACTTATAATAACTGAGTTTAGTCTGTTGCCATTGGCAGCTTCTTTTCCATTCGCTTCTGTCACAATCTATTTGCATACTGGGTGTGTCCAACAGTATCTGACACTCACCATCAGTGTGTAGTGATTCCCCCTGGGCTACCTTACAAATAAATCATGTTCCTCTTTAATTGTAGTAACCTGATTTTAATTTATGCTAACTCAAGTTTACATACCCTGTTGTTTAACTTTTTTAAGGCAACCGGTTTCTTAATTTTATTTTAAGTAAACTTAACTAATCTGGTCTTACCGTATAACAAAAATAAAAAAAGTTAAAACAACTTCTCCTTTAGCTGTAATAACTTGATGTTCTAAGTTATGCTAACTTAAGTTTTCATTACCCATTACTTAACTTTTTTAAGGCAACCGGTTTCCTCAATCGTTTTAAGTAAGTTCAACTTATCCGGGCTTACAGTGTACCACTACACTAGTAGTGTACATCAAAATAATGCACCGCTCTAAAGAACTATCCAGATGGGATTAGTTTCTCAGGAGGACGTCTGTGAAAAATATTTCACACTTCTACTCAGTGATAAAACTCTTGCATCCGGAATGCAATTGAAAAAAACAGGAGGACCAGTGAGTTTTTTGTTTTTCTCGGTTATGTCACATCGAGTTCAGTAGCTCCTCCATTTCCACTTGCTTGTCTATGTTGTGTTTACGTGGATCTCTGTGAAAACACTCGCCCAAAGTGTAATTACGGTGCGAGATAGTGGACAAATAGCTATTTTATTCAACAGGACTAAAACTAGAGATCAGAGAAAAACAGCAGGTAATTCAGCCTGTAATTTTCTCAAAGGACATCTGAGAAAAACACATACTGTACATGGTCGTTCCGGACAGGAATAAAATCACAGAGGAACCCCCATAAAAGAGAAAATTTCTCCAGAACCCCCTGGCAAACTTATCCTGTCCGGATTAATTATTTATTAATGCATTATGTAAAGTGTGGAGGCAAACAGTTCTGATTGGCTGTAGTGCCTAACCATCGTTACACGTCATACAACAATGTTAAACTCACGAACCACACAAAAGATCAAAGCACAACATGGTTCAGAAAGTAGTTATGTATAATATTAGAAAAAAGATAAAAAGAACAGTAGTGAAATTGGCCTGGACAACAGTGGGTGCGTGACCCCAGTGGTTTCCTGTTTTGCCCTGATGGGCCGACAGACAAGAGTCTTGCTTTGATTATTTTTGGTTGTAAGCTAGGCCATTAGGCACACATCCAAGGTTAGCCTGTCTGAACCAAGGTTTTTATATTTGAGCTTATTAGTTACGGTTTTATGCTGCAGTTTAGTGAGTACACTAAACAATGTTGCCATGTTTTGTCATCATTACCTATATGGACTTCCAATCTCTCAATACTTGACACTGATTGGTTTGGAATGTTGTCAGTTTGGTGAGTTGCCTTTCCAGGTGTTGTGCTGAATTCTCCCTCCCTACCATAAACATGCGTGTCCTTCCCTTTGGATGCATTTTATTTCTGTTTATGAAAAAAGGTAGGTTTACAGATACATTTGATAGAGTAGACAATATTGATATATCAATGCATTGCAATATTCTGTTTTGTAAAGACTGATGGAAGACAGTGGTTCATTTTGTGTTGTGTAAAACTGGATAACAGTGTTGTATTGTATCATCAGCTCACTGTTGGGATAAGATAACAACTTTTCTTTTATTTAGATTTAATAATTATGATAGTATGTTTGGTTTTTCATATTGCGTTTTTGGTCTGACACATTTTGGTAATTTGGTCCAAACCATGGTACTTGCCACTTTTCACACCTGCCTATTCTTTTTTGGAAAACATTGAATTGTCTGAAGGTCAAGACCAAACAAGATACATGTAAAATCACTTTAAATAAAGAAAAGTTCCTTGACTAAAGTCTTTAAATTCTATTGTTCCATGAACCCTTTTGTCTGTCTTGAAACTCCTACACAAATTCGACTCATTCAGCGCTTTAGCTCCTGTTAATATACAGCTTCCAGTCACTGCTGCACCTTCTCTCATTCAATTTACAGCTTAAGGTGCAGCTTAATTTACTTGCGAGGAAAGTGCCGTCAGAGCAATTAAGCCGGAGCTCTTCTGATGGGATTAGCACATCACAGGGAGCATTAGTGTTTGTCTTCAGGTTCGCTCCAGCTCACAGCACTCTGGCCTTCAGTTTGGCTTTCTCCTCTCCATCTATCTTCCTTTTACTTCACTCCGCTATTCATTTGAACCACATTGAGACCCTGAGAGCTATTAAAGAGAGGGGACTTTTCAATGGCCTTGTCGCTATGGCAACAAATCACACCTGAGTCCATGTCCGTAAGAGATTCTCGGGGTGATGCGCGGGCATCGTTCAGTGCTGATTATTTTAGACGTTTTAGGTATAATGGCCCTGATCTTGGAGCAGGCCTGACTCATGATAATGCATCCTTAAGGAAAACGAATAAAGACTGACACTACTTTACAACGTCACAATCGTTTCAGTTCACTGAAAGGGAAACATCTCCTAACACTAATAGCCTAATGAGAAGTGCAGATGTGCTTTGCTTCATGTTAATTCATTACGTCTAAATTGAATTAAGTCTCTTTCATATTTACAGCATTAGGGCTTGCCAGCTTTCCACTTTTTAATAAAGAAAATGGGATAACTGAGTTTAATTTAAGAGCTTTGAGAACAAATGCTTTTGTTCTCTTTATGAAAAATATTCGCAGTGACAAAACACTGCAAGAAATGATATGCTGGCAACCATCATAATGTTCCAAAGAAATAATGTGTTTTCTTTATATCTGTATATGATGAGAAATAAAGCAGATCTCAATATTGTTTTACTGGTTTGTGAAATCTTTCAACTAAGCCCTCCACAGAAGAAAAACACTTAACTGTGGGGTGATTTTGACACAAAGCAGAAAAGCTTGAGGTCTCATTGTGTTCTGTTCTGAAAAGAAAATCTGAGACATAAAAAATAAAGAGATCTTTTGATGTCTATAAATCTTGAGGTGACTGCAAACTGGACTTGCACAGGCTGCCCTTTAAAAATTCAAAACACCGCTTTTAATGAAGGTTCACCCACTAACACCTAAAATGTACTTTTTTTTCATTTAATGCATTATTTGACACTTTTATCCAGAGTGACTTAGAATGTTATTTTATATTACAGAGGTGGACAAATGTAGTGTTAGAAATCTTGCCCAGGGACTCTTATTGTTCTGTAGCACAGCATTTAGTCACCCAGGATGGGAACTGAACCACAGTCTCCCATGCAATGTGGTAGTTAGCTCACTGGCAGGTAGTGGTGTTATCCACTGTGCCACACCAACCACACAGTAAAGCGAACGCACACCAGCACTAAAGTACTATTCCATTTTTGTTGTGACAACTTGTGCAACAAAGTATGTGTTCATAAGTGTATGGCATGTGTCTTAAACCTTACATTAACTGGCTTAAACTGAATTTATTAGATATTAAATCCTCCTAACCTTTGTCAGCTTGTTTCACCATAACATCTTTAAGCTTAATAAACAAGATTTTTTATGGCTCCCATCATTGTTCTGTGCAATACTTTGCTAAGACTGAGATGAGATCAATCTTGTACTCTAACAAAAACAAAAAAAGATTAAGCCACGTGTGAGACATTCTTTTAGATCAAAGTGAGAAAATGTAGGCAGTTCTCTGAAGCTGAATTTCAGAAGCAGGAAAATATTACTCATTTTATCTGATTCTAGTCTTCAACATGACTTAATCGTGTCTAGAATAAATAATGAAACTTGAATAATATTGAATTTAACTTGAACATTCCTTTTCCCCAGTATTATATTCCTGTTCATTTCTGTCGTTTTTTTTTAAAGAAAACAATTCCACATGACTTGTGCAACAGACATGATGAAAACATGGAAACACCCACATTTGCATGTCTACACACATTGAACTGTAGCTCTACAATGTCGTACTCATACCTTGAGGGACAAGTGGAAGGAAAAAACACAGGTAGAGAATATGTAGGAAGTGCTGTTTGGACTTCCTCGCTCGTCCAAAGAGGTGCTCCCTGTATTTTTGAGGCATCCTTCTGAAAGAGAGCAAAATGAGAAAATGACTTACTACAGTGGTACAGTGATTTCAGTCCAGACTGTGACTCAAGCTGTATGAAGTATTAATGTATCATTTAAATTATACAGCTCTGGGAAAAAAGACACCACTTAAAAATGATGAGTTTCTTTGATTTTACCAAATTGAAAACCTCTGGAATATAATCAAGAGGAAGATAGATAATCACAAGCCATCAAACCAAGCTGAACTGCTTGAATTTTTGCACCAGGAGTGACATAAAGTTATCCAAAAGCAGTGTGTAAGACTGGCGGAGGAGAGCATGCCAAGGTGCATGGAAACTGTGATTAAAAACTGTGGAGTTAATCCACCAAATACTGATTTCTGAACTCTTAAAACTTAAACTTTCTAAAAGCTCTGCATCCTTTTTTTGTTATTTCAGCCATTGAGCATTTTATGCAAATAAATGCTCTAAATTACAATATTTTTATTTGGAATTTGGGAGAAATGTTGTCCGTAGTTTATAGAATAAAACAGCAATGTTCATTTTACTCAAACATATACCTATAAATACCAAAACCAGAGAAATTGATTTAGAAACTGAAGTGGTCTCTTAAATTTTTTCAGAGCTGTATACTGAACCGTTAACACAGAATTATGTAGTTCTTTGTCATTATGGGCAAACATGGTAAACTGGTACATATCTTAGGCCAGAGGTAACCAGTCTTATGCACAAAGTTCATAAGACTGAGTTCTCTCTGAACTAATACAGGGATAAAGTGTTACTGGATAACTGAAGGCTACTTATTGTGTTAGCGAGCTATGAGAGTTCTATCCTACCCACCCATAGAAAACAAAGCCAGTTATGCCGCCTGGGAATCCCAGCCAAACGCGATTTGTGTTATCTGTAATCAAACCTGAGATCTCTCTATGATAGGGTTACGCTTAGACCGCTGTACCACCCAGGAACTCCTGCTTGTTGAAAACTTGAACACATCTTTTAAGTATCAGACTTAGTGCTTAGTACTGTGTAATAATGAAAATTACACAAATTTAAAAGAAAAAAATGAGTAATAATTCCATTAAGGCAAAACACTTTTGGGTAATTTATTATTACTTTGATTGAAACCAACACAAATGTAAAAAAAAAAACGTATTTGTATCTATTCTACACCCACAAGGGCATTTAGTAACCTTGATTTTTAAAAGCACTTCAGTTTTAGCTGCTACTCTTGCTGTTTGACAGTGGCATCTCTAAAGCCATACGAATAAAATAGAGCTATTTCACAGTAGAAAAGGTGAGCTGCTGTTTTGTGAAAAAGCTGCAGTTCTGAAACCATGCTAGTTTAAAAGAAAGCACTTTTCAGTGAGACAAACACCTTCCAGAAATGGCCAGAAGCACTTTTCATTATTTCTGCCTGTTTTCATGCACGAAAGAGCTGCTTTTGTTCTCTTGTTCCTGTTCTTTCTCTCAGGGCTGAAGAATTTGCTATGAACGCTTCTGGACAGTCTTCTTTTGTGAGAGGATTACGTTTCATGTTTTATTATTTTTGCTTTTTTAATGAAACAGGTATCATGATTCAGCCTTTCTCACACAGATATTCCCTATATCGCCTTACAGGAACCTACTTTTGAATGCTGCGCTGTACGATGCCGTGCTATTTCAGTATGTTATGTAATGTGTACGTTGCTTATGTGATTAGTGGAATAAACAAATACGGGTTTAAAGGTTTATTTAAATTTCCATGACTTTTCTGTGGTGGGTAAAATGTAACATGCAAATACAGTACGATGAAGAGAATTCCCAGTTAAAGAAGCCTACAAGCTGGAGTCCAGTGTGTATAGAAAGAACTTATTTTCAGAACACAAAAATGAAGAAAACAAGCAAATACAGTACATTTCTTTTAATCTACAAGAGCTTAAATCACAGGGGCCCACAAAGTCAGCCAAAGTCAGCCAGTCTTATTAATATTTTTTGTGATGATACAGTGTGGTGCAGTCTGATTACAGGTGTTTATCTTTACCTGGTGATCTGTGTCTGTTTGTATTGTTTGAAGCAGAGCGATAGTTTCTCAGAAAAGCACTAAATAATTAGTAAATAAGTCCTTAGTGTCCATTGGTCAGTTTCACATAAAACATACAAACACATTAATCTACCAGTGACAGCTAAGAATCCACCAATATAACAAATCAAGAGACAGGAGACAAGTTTCTACACTGCATTTTTGAAATGTATTAATATAATCATTGAGAAATATTCAATTTGACACACAGCTTGATAAATAAAAATAATAATAAGTATAATAAAAAATATTAAATATAGTTGATGCATCGTCATGACAATTCTTTTTTTTACTAACAATAAGAGTATGGTAAACAGAGCTAACACAGTTATCTCCTAATTCAAAGGAAAATCTGGCATTACCAAAGCAGAACTAAAAAAAAACGGGACAATATTAAAACCTAAATATCCTTCCAAAACATATATATTTTATATATTTCCATAGCCCACCAGTGAAACTTTAAAAGTACTTTTTTAAAGCTGACAAAATGGTCAAACACAACACCAAGTTTTGAAGCACATAGTGTTGTTTCTACTGGAAAGTTGTACATCACTATATAGTCTGCTAGCTGCGGGAATATGGATTGCTAAAGTACTTTTATGTTATGAACTCGCACAAAAAGGAAATGATTACTTTTTCCATATGCATAATACATAATGCAGAAATAATTGGGTAAAATGTAAATTAATGTTGTGAGTACTTAAAACATAGTTTAAAGGCTTGCAGTGGTTTAAAGCTGACTGTAACATGATATTTCCATGGCATTTCTGGAATAGCTGTAGCGTAGGCTAACTAGCTGTGCGTGAATACAACCTTTTACACCTGATTACTTCATGCATCTTAAGGATCACGATTATATAACAGTCAAGGTGTAAACACAACAAATGCACATTTGAAACAGATACAAACCTTATAGTAATGTAAACACATCTATCTGTCTAAAGCCCTATCTGGACGGGATTAGTTCTCCGGACTGCAATTGAAAAAACAGGAGGACCAGTGAGTTTTTTGGACTTCTCGGTCACATAACATCGCGTACAGTAGCAGTGGACAAATAGCTATTTTATTAAACGCGAGGTGATGAAACTCAGAGATGTGCGTCCGGACGGGACTAAAATTCCCTCAAAACCACGGAGTTCAGCAAAAAACAGTAATTCATTTAGTCATACAGTCATTTAGCCTGTAATTTTCTCAGAGGACATCTGAGAAAAACACACACATGGTCGTTCCAAACGAGAATCAAAACATAGAGGACCCCCCATAAAAAAGAAAAGACCCCAGAACCCCCTGAGAAATGAATCCCGTCCAGATAGGGTTTAAGACTCATTCAACAAGTAAAACTCCTCTCAGTACAATCAATTCACCTGTAATAATTGCTGCTCAATGAGCTAATTTGCATATTATGCCTCAGATCATATTTCCACAGCGATCATATTTCAGTCTGACTTACTGAAGATGCATTTGACTACCCATTGTAAATGCATGTGGTTAAACTCTTAATGGGTACAATTTAGATAGCAATCACTAGAATGTTTCTGGTCACAGTGAAGTGACCAATGTAAACAAGTGTTTTGTTGTGATATCAAGATAACGCAATGCTTTGTTGAGATAAAAAGTGTCAAAACACCTAATACTTGTATCTAAATAAATTATGCGGTTGCGGTATGTGGTTATGAGAAAACTAATGTTGTTATCTTGAAATATAAAAAAATATATATGATGGGGGCCCCAAGGGGTCTAGCAGAGCTGGCACTAAGATCCAAAAACTGCAGGTTCAAATCCTGGATCATGCTGCTTACCATCAGCAGCCAGAGTCACAGAGAGCACAGCTGGATTTGCTCACTGTGGGTGGGTAGGTTGTGCTCTCTCCACGCATCACTCCCAAAGGTGATGTTGGTCAGCACAGGTGTCTGTTGGCTCTTGTATCAGAGCTGGGTTTCTGTGCTTTCCTCCGAATGCGCTGTGATGCTGCTCGGTAATGCTGCATCAGCAGCAGTTGGAAAAGAGGTGGTGGCTGAATTCACATGTGTCGGAGGAGTCATGAGCTAGTCCTCACCCTCCTGGTGTTGGGGCATTACTAGTGATATGAGGAGTCCAAATGAGTGGGTAAGAGTGATTGGACTTCCAAAGAAAAAGAAACGTGATGATGGCCTTTCTGACTTTCTGACTTATAAATAAGTTTAAACCCACAATAATGTTGAAATAATTACATAATCTATCTATTTTCCACTAATATTTTACATGTATTATTTTACAGCTGTGGTTGATCTAAGTTAGAAAATTAAACCAATGAAGAAACACTGCCGACAATGATCAATTTCGCATTTGTTGATTCTGCCCATTTAGAAAAGAAGAAATCTGAGACCTGCTGTTGTGTCAAATTAAGAAATATAAATCCGCCAGTTTCACTATTGTGCACCATTTTACATCAATCCACTCGTATTGACTTTTTCAAAACTGCATCTTACTGTTTATACCCTTAAGAGGACAGGATTTTTGTCAATTGTCTGCCTGACATCACACTGCCATTTAAGCATTGCATAGAAAGCTTTAATGTTTTATAAGGAACGTTACTGAAAAGCATTGTTGTAATTGTTATAAAAAATATAAATAATATTTAAGGAAATATGCTCATTTTTAAATATTATGAATAAAATGATAAAATTGTCTCTTTCCTAAACTTAATTTTAATATCAATTTTCCTGAATACAAATCAAACAGTTCATGTCCTCCAAATCTTTAGTTTCGTTTTCACGTCAATATTTTCAAACATGCAGAATTTGGGTTGATTCCTGTTACTGATCTGGAATTATTAAGTGGTGTAGAGAGAAAACATGCTGCTTCTCCAAGTGTCCTGTAGGAGATTTCAAAGCCCTTCAAGTTTTCAGAATGTATATAACTTATTTTACTGCAGAAAAAAAGGGTTTTGTATCACCTACACCTGTTGCCAGTATACGATACAAGGCATATTTAGGGGTTGAATCTTTGATATTTTTGACTTTTGAGGTGTGAAAATATGCATAAAAAATGCTAAATATGCCAAAACAAGGCCCTTTAATTCCACTGTGCTATTGCCTACACAGCATTGCATCATATATGTGGCTACGTTATCCGAAAGTGGAAGGTTGTCTTACACGCACAAACAAGGCCAAAATTATCTCTTAAGTTTGTATAAGGCCTGACTCTTTTTGAAGATGTGTCAACGAGGTTAAATTGATACAAAGAGGTGTGTGTGTATGTGTGTGTGTGTTATAGTTATTGCTGGAATGTGAGCAGGTTGGACAGGACCTGTGAATGCAAATAATCTCTTTTAGTATTTTTTTTTTTTTTGGTGGCTCGTTGGACTATTGACATGTGTTGAACTGGTATACCAGGAATATTTAGATACATAATTGCATGTCACGTAGAAGTAAATGAAAGCCAAGACAAACAAGCCTCATTCCAATCTGAGCCCAGGGAACAATCTGACCTGCTGTCCCCTTCAGCACTCGTCGTCTCCTGTTCACACAGCATCTGACTGCACTCATTCTAGCACTCAGAAACACTGAATCCAGCATGAAATCCTGCTGCATTATAGCATTATGAAGAATACTCACTCATCAACAATGTTATTGTAATGTGTTATTATGATAAAATTACATCACATTACATTTTTACCAATTTTTACCAATTTACACCAATTCTGGAAAGTCTGTAAACAACAACCAGTGTATAATAACTGAATAAACTGTATATTATACATAAGATTTTATAATTTATTATACTGTGTTTCAACACAAAAATATATCTGATACTGTTTTGATGGTGCACTTTGTGTGTTTCATGTTTACAAATTTACATTAATCTATTTATTGTATGTGTGTCATACAAATAAATTCAGATATTATTTTATTAGTATTTATTAATTTATGATTTAAAACTGATTTATTGATTCACTGATTTAAATCACATTCATTATACCTGATATTTCTATTATTTTCCAATTCTATTAATTTATTGACCCCTTTCTGTAAAAAGTAATCTTTTTAAAAGAAAGGGGGAAATGATCTTTGTGCTCAGGCAGATAATTAATTCTGTCAAACTGTATTTCCGTAAACAAGCAGTGTCTGTATCAGTCAGTAAGATAACTTAAGATACAGTAAGAAAAATTCTCTATATTATATAATGTATAACAGACTATTATTATATACACTTTAACAAACTCTAATTTAAACAGAACTCTAATCTAAGCAAAATATACAGTTAGTAATATTACAGTACAATATAGTACAATAGTTAATATGTAGGCACAGTGTCTGGCATTATGTTGCAGTATCATAATGGAGTTCATGGATTTTGTACTGTTATCATTAGATACATTTTCAATTGTAAAGGTTAGTAAATCAGTCAGAATCAGAACAGCAAACACACAATATCTCACTGTATATAGAGATTTTGTGACTTTTACGAGTTTTAATTCTGCTTCACAGTAATAAAGTAAAGGTAATTTGTTAATTTACTTGTGTTTTCTTTTATATCTAACTTTAACTGTACAACATTTTCAAACTAAATATCTTACTTTTTCTACACTACATGTTCATAAAAGTAAAAGTATGTTTGATTTATGTAAAAGTGAGCTCACCAAGCACTTTGTTTTGAAACTGTTTTGCTCTGTTGAACACAAAGCTACCCAGTTCAACATCAGTGCAACATTGTTTTTGTAGTAGCTATGCCTTTATAAATAGTGGAATATATGGAATATATAGATGCAATATAGGAACTCATTTGAGAACTTGTGGTTAAAATAAGGTTTAAGTAAATCTACACTTGTAAATAGGCCTAATTTAATCTATCTATCAATCCTCATAACCTTTAGAAGGCTTAGTCTAGTCTCAGACACTGCCTGTTTTTAACTAGTTAGTAGTGTAACACTTTATAGAATATTGAAGTATTTATAGTAACTTTTTATAAAGAAATATATCATCTATCTATCTGTCTGTCTATCTATCTATCTATCTATCTATCTATCTATCTATCTATCTATCTATCTAACACTTTATAGTATAATGAAGTAAGATTCTGAGGAGATTTCTTAACCTTCACAGTGCTTAAATTTCAGACACCGCCTATTAGTATTGTAGTAACGTACTAGTAGTACATTAAAGTATTTATAGTAACTTTTTATAAAGAAATCTATCTATCTATCTATCTATCTGTCTGTCTGTCTGTCTGTCTATCTATCTATCTATCTATCTAACACTTTATAGTATAATGAAGTAAGATTCTGAGGAGATTTCTTAACCTTCACAGTGCTTAAATTTCAGACACCGCCTATTAGTATTGTAGTAACGTACTAGTAGTACATTAAAGTATTTATAGTAACTTTTTATAAAGAAATCTATCTATCTATCTATCTATCTGTCTGTCTGTCTGTCTGTCTATCTATCTATCTATCTATCTAACACTTTATAGTATAATGAAGTAAGATTCTGAGGAGATTTCTTAACTTTCACAGCACTTCAGACACCGCCTATTAGATAGATAGATAGATAGATAGATAGATAGATAGATAGATAGATAGATAGATAGATAGATAGATAGATAGATAGATACTTTATTTATCCCGGATATAAGGACATTTAAATTATAAGGAAATTTAGGCAATTTTAGTATTGTAGTAACATACTAGTAGTACATTAAAGTATTTATAGAAACTTTTTTATAAAGACATGATCTATCTATCTATCTATCTATCTATCTATCTATCTATCTATCTATCTATCTATCTGTCTATCTGTCTATCTGTCTATTTTAATGTCTGTGTAGCATTTTGTCTAGCATTTTCTACTGCACTGAACACGCTAAAAAGTTCTGCAACTAGTTTTACACAGGAATTCATGTTAAATCTATCTATCTATCTATCTATCTATCTATCTATCTATCGTAACGAGGAGTCACTGTATGAGACTCTGAGGAGACTTCTTAGCTTTTCTTAGCTTTTGCTAACTCGAATTAGCAGTTTGATTTAACTAATTACAGACTGATATTATGTTTCATTAATTTCCTCGCGCGTTTAAGGTGTTTTTAACGGTTTAAGCCCACTTTTAGTCTGAAATATCTGTGCTGTTGTCCTGTCGGTGTGAGTAACAGTACAGGCTGTGTGTTTTTCTCTCAGCGCTGCTGACAGGACTCTCTCTCTCTTTCACTCACCTGATGAGGAGGACATCCTCCGCGCGCGCGCCTTCCTCTCTCTCCTCAGTCAGTGCAGGTGCCAGGCGTTTTCACAAACCTCGGATTTTCACACTCACACTTCCCAAAAACAGCGTTAAAATCTGTCCGCCAGCTTTAACTTCACCAGCTTAAAAAAACAGTAATGGAAATGTGACTCGTAGCCAGAGGGCGCAGGCGCGAGGACACTCCTAGCATTGTGAGAGACATATTAGCCATGTGAGAAGCCGACACACCCTCCCCTGAGCTGGAGACTTTTTCATAGACTAGACTGACTTACTGTCCTGTTTGACAGGCTGATAATCATCAGAAAATTACAGACCATGCTCTGGAGCTCGTGTGGAGATTACTCATGATTTTTTTTTTGGTGAGCGTTGGTTGTCCACAGCTCATATATTCTAGTTATTCTGGATAAAGAGTTGCGTAAACTCTTCAATCTCATGTTCTGACATTCTGTAGTTGGGCTGAAATAGAATTGTAATTTAAACAGACATTCAATGGTCTGGGCACCCCTAGTCACAATTTAGTAATTGTGGAAAGCCTGCTAAAAAAATTCAGCTCAGGATCAGTCTTTTCTGGTAGCTGGTTTTAAATGGTCTATGCAGGTATTTGATGGTTAAATAGCTGGTCACCCATACAAAAACATACCCTGTCCTAAGCTAAATAGCTGGTTAATTTGCATTTGATTGGACATGCTGGTCATCCAACTTGGTCTTGTTGGTCATGATGGTCAAGCCTGGATATACTGGTGGTCTAGCTTGGTCAGGTTAATCAGTTAAACCATTAAACTCAAATAAAAGCATAATAATTTTAGCAAGATTATTTTTTATTTCCATCTTTTACAGTTACCTCCCAAGACACGGGAGTCATTTGACATGAGTGTGATCGCTCTGAACCATGCCCAGATACGGTACACTGGCACAATATGCATGCACAATGCTTTTCTTGGTGGAGTTGCTGAATTCCGGCAAGCCTTATTAGCATTATCAAGCTGCTTGACCAAAATCAAATGAAACATACACTAAACTGGTCATAAAGTGGTCAAACAGACAATTGAGTTTTGTCTGTTTGACCAGCTTTTAAATCACTTTGACCATTATAGACCAGTTTAAACTGTCTGAAAGCAGCTACCCGCTGTGTATTTTCTAATGTGTGTAGAATCATTATTCAGCTGTGGAACTCATCCCTTTTTCATGTTCAGCCTTTTTACAGATCTCTGATATTGGCTTCCAGATTTGGAGTTAGAGATGTGTTCTTTTTAAATTAAGTAATTAATTTTTTTTTCCACACATACCTTTGTTCTATTTTAACTTCAGCTGCTCACAGAACTTGTTACCAAAATTCATCAGACTTGTTCAGAAGTTTTCTCACAATTGATTTTCATAGTAAGAATGCAGGAAATATTCTTCCAATGACTTTGCCGTTTAAATGCCGTTACCACTTTAAACTCTGATTTACTCTGATGAAGTGTTTGTAAAGATATTTTGCTGTCAAACATAGGTACCCATGGCTACAGATTTTTATAACAAAGTTTGGGGAGATCTTCACCTAACTGTTGATAATTGTGTAGTCCTTCTGTTTTTCACCCTGTTCATCAAGGATCATGTGTGTTTAAACACCAAGTTTCACTGCTGATAACAAACACCAACTGTGCAGCAACAGATGAGCTTCTGTCTTTGACCTGTCCCTGTTCTGTGGTGGAAAAAAATGAAATACCTATAAATCAACATCTCAACAGATAAAAGTCAACTTTTGTAATTGAATTGTGCTTGTCTCCTGTCCTGTTTGACAAGTTCATAATAATTTTTTTGAATATGACAGTCTACATTCTCGGGCTTGTGTGGTCTCTTAAATGTTTATTATGGGTTTTTTTTTTTCAACATTTGTTGCGTCTCCACGGCCAAAACCAAGGTCATATTATTGTTTTTCATTGTTTTTTTTTTATATGCTATTGAAGGTACATATATACAGGTCTGTAACTGTGGTGTGTGTAAGTGGTGACTTTATTGGACTTAAAAAACACTTTATTTGACCTTGCTTTTTAATACTTGCCCTCAAAGAATTTAAAACTAGCATGGCACCATGACAAATCCTGGAGAGAGTGGGTATGATGGGTCTTGATGAGATTAAAGGGAATTTGTGCACCAGCTGGTCCTGCTTTCAAGCCCCTGGGACCAGGATGTGGGGCCAGGTGTTTCCTGGATAGACTATGGCCCCCGAAGGAGAAAAGTACGGCTGTCTATGGCTGGCCCACGGCCACCCCCACCTCACCCAGACTCCAGGTATTTATCTCAGTCCAGCATCCTTGCAGGCTTGGGAGCAGCACTTGCGTCACATGCCTTTCAGCTCTTTCATGAAGGGTTTCAGAGTGCCTGTTTGAACTCGTTCAGATTTGAATTGAGACAGCTTTGAGATTTACAATGAGACAGTTGCTCTGAGGGAATATTGATGAAAGGATATGGTTAAAGCTGTGGTTAATAAAAAAAAGGTTTGGTTGCTGATTCTAGGTTTCCCTGAAAAAGGTCAATACTCAAAGCCAAAATGTGTGAGAAATAATCATAATAATTAAAACAATAATGTTGTGTTAAAAATAATGGATCCCAACATACTGACAGAGACAGAAAGAGATAGAGGGACCTTGGCAGTTTAAAGGCACCTAACATGAAATAATAAATGGGTTGTGAATATATGTTTGAATGACATAACTACCGGTATAAGAAGTGGGTCAGTCACACTGGGACCTGGCATGGTCAACTTGGCACCCTAATGTCTTTATTAGCCTTTTTATATCATTACTCAATATAATCCATGTCTCACTGGGAGCTACAAGACCTTATTCCAACAATTAGTTAATATTAAAGCACCAACCCAGTTTAGACATAGCTGTAGGCAACAATTATCACATGTTACATAGCGCAGAGTCTCATCCCAAGATATTAATGACATCACTGAGGTACTATCAGTGGTTTAGTATCTCTTCTCTCTGATAAAGCTGCCTCTAATATCTCATTGTACTTTTTTTTGCAATAAGGCTGTTATCCCAACCCCATTTTATGACAAACCCTGGCTTTTGGCCTGATAACTGATTGGATGGTCCTTATTGTTGATTTTTCTGACCACATTAAACATTTCCACTGCATGTAGTCCATCCCAGATGCCTCTGAGCCCAGAGGAGTTGATTCTGCTTCTGGACATGGCTGATATATGACTTCTTAAAAAATGTTTGCCCTTGCCTATTTTATTCCATCAGCTTGATGTAGTTCTTGATGCAGTGTCATCTGATGAAGCATAGATCACAGGTGTTCAGCCTAGACCTGCTTTCTTGCCCTCACTCACAGAAATTTATATTTGTTTTTTTTTTTTTTGCATTGCTTTATGGTGTTATGTACTGTAGTGGGAGAAATATGCAAATCCTTTCCAAACATTGTTTTCAAACATTTTAATAATTTTCTCACACAACTGATGACACAAATACCTATTTGCCTTTTGTTTCTCCTCAAAGTGTCAGCCTTTCATGAATACTGCTTTTCAACCAAATTATGATTATATATTTCTTGTTGACATCATCTGTATAAAATTTAGATTTTTACCTCATTACTAGACTTCATCCCACCTTACTCTTAGTCTGTCACTAATTAGTGAATAAATATACAATTCAGTGTCCAAAATGCCAATCTCTACATAAATAACCCAGCTATGGTTAGCAACCTTACTGAAGCTCAGTGATTACCTGTTCAGTTTTTCATGGCTGTAGCACACTGTTTGCCTGTTGTTGTCTATACCTGGCAACTATGAGTGTGGTAATGGGACTGGAGGAATGATGGTGGGTAGATTAGGTAGATTAGGGTTGGTTCTATGAAACTCTGCTGTCTAGAGCTGCCAGTGCTTAAACTCTGCATGTTTCCTTAATATCTGATAATACATTTTCTATACTGTTCCATTGAACAGCAGCAGCATTTGTGCAAAGTTGTAAGAATTGCTTTCTATTTTCATTTCCATTTTTGTCTAGCTCCATGGTAAGCAATTTTCTCATGATATTTTTTATGCTGTTTACCTGAGGGGCAGGTTTGAGTTTTGCTATGATTGGTTTCTTTATTTTTAAACTTGTTTGTTTGGCTGATTTGACAGAAAAAACAGTCTGTGTATGTGGGTGGGGTCGAGCCCTTAATGTCACGCATCTCTTACATCCCGTGAAAAAGTTCTTAATAGATTAATATGGTGATTGTCCTGCTGCAGACACGTGACCTGACAGACATACAACATTTGCATGTGTGCTTATGGATATCTATTGAAGAACAAATTTTACTTCCGTGGAATTCTGTAGTATTTTCAAACACACATATCTGACTGACATACTGATTAGTGCAAGGATATGCATTCAAATAAACCTGACTACCTAGGGGATATATGAGCTGTTTACTGCAAATTAATACTGAGACATGCTCTCTGCTAATATGAAATTTCCTATTGCATTCAACCAAGTCTATTCTGGGTCGATGTGCCTTAGGGCTGCATGTAACGTTACTGTTTGTGTTCCAGATTTTCTGAAACTGTTGAAACAGGTGAGAGATGTACATCCATCTGATCCCTTTCTAATGGTTCCAGTAACAACCTTTGTTTGTAAATTAAATAACAACTGCAGCTAGATAATGTATTTTTTAGATAATATTAAATATTTTTTCTTTTAAATTGAAAGCAGAAGTATTTCTAAGTTGGACGGGGACAAATATTCTAATTAATGATTTCATGCCCCTACCACAGCCATCCCTACAATATCTAGTATATTAATTCTAAAAAGAGTGGTCTGGTAGGTTTGCTGGATGTAATTGCTATATGCTCAATAATCAAATAAGTTCACATAGCAATGTATTTGCTACATTAAAAGTACAAGTTCCAAAATATGGACAAATATGACTCTGATTATTTAACGTTACACAGTTTGAGAGCACTGTCCTTCCTGCTTCACCAGAGTTATATAGTGCAGTCATCAGTGGGCCGAACCTGTTCTGGGAACGGCAGTGATGCTATTCTGCATGTTACAAGCCAATTAAGTGTCAGCATAATTTTATATATTTAATGTTTAATATTTTATATTTCTTAATATTTAATGTTGCTTCACAGCTAATTTTATTCATAGTCAACAATTTCATGTGTCTAATGCTAGACACAGCTGCTGTAGTAGCTTCAATAATTAAATGTGCATTTTAACACTTTAAAATGCAAAGTTTATCTAACATTCAATCAGTATTGTCATTGTGACAGCCCTATTTCTTTGTACTGATTTTTTTTTTAAAATAAGATGTCATTTTAAGTATATTCCTTTATCACAGTTCTGGGTATTCACATTTAGTCATTCTTTGTAAAGTCAGTCGATGATACATTACCCTTCATTCAGTGGAGACAAAAAAGACAGGTTGTGCTTTTCCTCTTTGTTTGAAAAATACCTGCTCATATAGTATCTGACAGACACATCACTTTAAATTCTCTAAAGCATCCCGAAGATAATAAGTGGGTGACACCCACACATCTGCTGCAGTAAGACTTCACCTTGTTCTTGGTCTAATCTTGTCCTACAGTGGCCATGTGGCGTGCCATACACTTTTATGTGCATGAGGTTTCATACACTCGTTTGCATGGAAGTGTTACAAAGCTGTTTATTCAGTTCTGATGTTCTCTGTGTTTCCAGTCGTATGCAAACATTTGGACAACCCAGTCCAAACAAATGCTTGATGATTTTCATGAGATAAGAAAATGAGAGAGCAAATGCATTTGAACAAATTCTACTGAACTGATACTGATTATTTAACTTTTTCAAACTGTAATACCTAGAGACCGCATTCTTGATGTTATAACACTAACACTGTCAGTCATTGTCTTTCATCATTTTGGATTAGGATTATTAGGGAACTTTTTTATTATTTTAAGACTAAAGCAAATTTTTTTGTTTGTTTTTTGAGACTGACCCCAAAACATCTGCTGTAGTAAAATTTCACCTTGGCAGGGTTGCCAGGTCCAAAAAAAATATCCAGCCCAAGGTCAGTCTAAAACCAGAAGCTTAAACTAGCCCAAAATATTCTGTATGTCTCACCTTCGAAGCAAATGGCAAAACAACTATGAGTGTACGACTTAGTATTTTGTTTATAAGGGAATTATTATCAATATTGCTATTTATCTTAAATTCATTAATAATACTGTAACATTAGTGTTTTATTAGTTATTTTATAATAGTTTTATATCCCAATCAAGAACAATTAATAGTAAAATAATTAGCAAATAGGACTGACTTTTACTTATTCTCTTGTGCTCTTGCCCCACCTGAACTCTCTTCTCTCCTCTTTAACATGTTTTATTCATCACCTGGTGATTTCTGGTTACATTAAATTTTAAAAAGAAGAAAATGGCTATGGCTATTATTGGCTATTATTCAATCCCAAAAGTAATTAAACTGCTCTCAGACTTCATTAAACAATTCCTAACAACCTCAGAATAAATAAAACACATGAATTTCATAGTAGAAATGCAATAAATAAAGAATATTTTACTCATCCTTTCTCCTTCCATAAAATGTGCTTGTTGTTATAAAGCCATATTGTAGAAATAGGAAATAGAATTTGTCAGTACCCCACCCCCCAAACATGTGGTATCACTGGAAAGCTCAGGATGTCTTCTTTAAGATACAGCAGGAATTATTAGTGTAACTCAAACAAGTAAAATGAGAGATGCAGAAACATAATGTGCACTACAGAGGACACAAATGAATAGGCCAGGTCTCAGGAGGATAATAGTGGTTTTATTTATTGATGTAAACACAGCATGATACTCATTGTACTGAGTTCAATGAGAAGGTAGCTATATTTCTTTTATTTATGCTGAAATATGGATTAAATATCATAACTAACCACCGCTCCCCCTTACTCTCTCTCTCCGCCTGTCTTATACAAACACACACAATAAGACCACCGAGAACTGTTTTAATGTGGATAAAAAATTACAAAAATAATTGGGCTAGTTGATATGGTCAAAATGTATATCACAATATAATTCTTAATTTCGTTCAATGAAACGTTTTTCCAATATTTATTTGAACAGTACAGCCACCGTGCTTGGTGTATGTAATCACATGCTGAAGGTGCTGGGTGACATGGTAAAAAATATTATATTTAAAGACATTTTCAGGATACACAGACTTTTATATAGATAAAATCATCATAGTAAAGTGATGTTTATTAAATTCTTGCATCACATCATTAATAATTAGCCAAGATTTTTACACTTTCTGTAATGAAATGTACAGCTGGGTCAGTGTGTTCTTTAAGAATTGGTAGTATTCGCGATATGCAAAAAAAAATCCATATTGTCAATACAATAAGAAGATTTGTAAGGATTATACGACAAAATATTGATATATTGCAGAGATCTAGTGTATGCCACGTCACTCCTTTATAAAACGAATGCATTGAATTTCAGGTCAGGTGCCAATAATTCTGTATTTTAAATAACTGTACACACATGGATTGCTGTTTAATGAAGCCTTTTATAATCCTCATACTGTAGCACACATTGAAGTTTTGAGGTAACATATGCTCTCAGTGTGAGTCCGGACCACATTGCATGTTTTTGGAAGGGATTTCATTTGCATTGCCATGGTTTACTCCTCCTAACAGGGAGAGAGGTTGCGTTCTTTGCCTTTGGACACCATAGTAAATAGTGCTTCACTACGTGACGTCAAGCTGCAAGGCATTTCTCCAGTTTCCATACTCTCACTGTACTGAACAGTTTTACTGGGTTTTTGGCAGTAATTGATGACCACAAGATGGCAGTGTGCAGTAGTGTTAGTTCAGCAGATACAGAGTCTTGAAATGAATCAGAGGATGAATGGGATGACACTGCAATTGTCCAGATTTTTACAGACAAAATTATTCACAGGTTGAAAACATAAACCACAACAACAAATGCAGTAAAGTTTGTTCCATTCTTTGCTTTATTGGTTTGTAATTCGTACAAACAGATACAAAACCAACAATCCCCTCTGTAAGTGTGTTTTTGTCTGTGTGTGTTTGAAATATATCCTGTTCAGATCCTCCTGTCATTTTAAGTCTGTTAAGTCTGAAGCTTGGTGTCTATGCTGCTTCATTATGCATCGTGTAATTCATTTAAACAACAAAAAGAGAGTGTGTGATGGATGAAGAGTGTGAGCATGAGTGTGTGTTATATAGGTATGCTAATAACGGATGTAGGGCTGCAGCAACAAATCGATTTATTTTTTAGTTGGGTCTATGGTGATGTGCGAGCCACTCACTCATCAACAAACGGCAGTACTGCCACTCAACAAACGCCTTGACTAAACAATTTGTGTAGGAAACCCTGGTTAGCATTAGCAGACCCAAGTCGTCAAAAGCACGGAGCACTTTACATTGATGCCTTCAAACAACAACGTTAGCTGTAGTGTGGTGGAGCCATGTTCACTACAAGTTTGTAGTAAGCTAGTGTTAAATCTTATTTTCACTCCCTCTCAGTGTCCCTAGAGCCTGCTAGAGTAGTTAAACAAGATGTGTCTCATTCTTAGTAAAGTTAAGAGTTTTCCCTTCCACCTTAAATGTGGCAGGTTGATCAGTGGTTCCAAATCAAGCTGTAGTTTTAGTCAAGCTAACGTTAGCATCATGTAACTAGAGCCTGATAAAGTGTTTAAACATGTCACATTTTGAGTAAATTTTGTTTTTTTAACTTTCCATTCCACCTTAAATGCTGCGGCAGTTATTTAGCTACATTCACAGTACAAGAAAATCAATCCTAACATTTTTTAAATAATACATTTAAAGGGCTTTTCATGGTCTTTTCTGACTCACAGCCAAGTGTATATTTATATTACATACCCCGCTGTTGCGTTATTGAATACATTAAATAATGCTAATAATAAAATGTATGTAAATCATTAATTAATTCATTTAATTCATGTTAACACTAATATTGTTTTAATAATGGTAGGCTGTATGTTGCTTATACAATTATATTAAGTGAACATTAGTTCTCTAAAATTGTTTAAATCTGAACAATATATGGTCAAATATATTAATTATATTTTAGATTTCTATTTGATCTGATTAATAAACAACTAATAAAAAATAATAATCACGATTAATGATTATCAAAATAATCGATAGTTGCAGCCCTAAATGGATGTGCTTTACATCTTCATATATATTCAGCCCCTACATCAACAAACTGGGTGGGATCCTGTATGAGGTGACAGAGGGGGATCTATCAGATACTCTCGACCAGCACATTAAGAATGAATTGGGTTTGTTAATAAAAAAAACACTTTAATGTAGGACATCTTTTAAAGGGTACATTTTTTTTTCAAGTACAGTATCTTCGGAGAGGGACGTACTTACATACAAATCATCGCACACACAGTGACACAGCATCCCTGACTGGCTTCTACAGTAAACAGAGAGTGGCCCAACCTGATTACCCCAGATTAGCTGTAATGGTACACTTTGATACAGAACAGGAATACAAAGGTATATCCTAGATCAGGGTTGGGCAGCAGGTTCTGGAGTCCAGCACAGTTTACTGATTTCCCTGCTCTACAGTAATGGGGTTAAGTCCTACACAAAAGACCAGTCTCATAGCCTCACAAGCCAGACTTCTTTGTATTTTTTAGAGTCAGGTTCTTTTCATACTCAAGTTCCAGCTATGTGACAGGAACAGACCTTAATTAATCTGCCAACTGCCCACATTTGAATGCTTATTTGATATATGGCAGCGTTGGTTAAGACTCAGGATCGTCTAAGAATCGTAATCAGCCATGTGGAATTGGCCTGAATGTTGTTTATACACGGCAACCAGCGATGTTGTCCAATTTACATATTATACTCTGCAACTGGTGTGTCGGCACAATGGCTTTGGGCAGATTCCCATAATATGCTCCACTGCAAGCCAACAGGCAGATGCAACTCAAGCTTGGCACGAGTTTTGCTATCTTAGTGACCAGTTATATCCTGCTGTTTTGGCATGGTATGCAGATGGCGTGATTCTGAAGAAGTTGCTGATGCTGATTTAAAGTTAGTTCTGAATGCAACCTACCAAATTTTGATAATTTGTTACAACAAATCTACATACAATAGATATCAGGTGTTGATACTAGTAGTTTAGAATGTTAGACAATGACCCTCATTCATCAAAGTTGCGTGAAAACTAATTCAAAATAGAGCTTTTATAGGTGGCTTAGAGGGCTTACCGTGTAACATATGATTTGCAAATGACAAATGACAAACCTCACACATATCTTTGCTGTCACACAATACATATACTATCAAGTACATCCACTGTAGAGTACAGTTTTCCATTTGAAAAAGTAAAGATATCTTATTTTCAAAATAATGAGCGTGTCACTTGCCATTCTCTTTGAAAGACTGACTTTGGCGAATTGGTATTTTAACAGTGCAGTGCTTTTGTGATAACCAGAGGAAACTTAAGGAAATTTAGAAGGAGGAAATTTAACCTTTAAAGGTGCACTATCAGGCAATCTACAGGAACAGAAAAGTTATTTTATTTTGTATTCTGTTTATTGTTGATGTAAAAGTTGGGTTTGTGCACTGCTGTATGTTTGTGTGTGTGTGTGGGTAACAACCAGGAATGAATGTCTGACTGATGACTGTTGTCTAGGTTTTAATCAGTCAGTGGCACACCTGCGTTTTCCATTGCCAATATAGCAATAAGCAAGAAATTTACCTGAACACACCTCACTTCCAGACAACCTCCATCAGCCTTGATATACTCTTAAGCTCTAAATTATATCTAAATGGATGGAATTTTGCTAGTGTGCAACTTAGATGAATAAGGGACAATGGTGCCTAAACCAGATAGTATAGTAAATGTGAGATGCAGGGTACAGTATGTGCGGACTCTACATTCAGAGTGCTGTGCTGGGGACAGTGCAAGCAAGCTTAAGGGGAGAGGCTTTATGTCAGTGCTCCAGCAGCACAAGTCTGGTTTGATCAGCTCTCTAGACTGACAACTGTAGAGTCCAGCGAGAGAGCTCATCCAGATGTACGGCAGGCGTGCATAGCTCCAGCAATACTGAGAGGCAGGAGAAAGCAGCTGTTGGCCGCTGGCCAGAGGAGTCATACGGGGAGCCCGGGCCCCTGGGGCCACGCAGCACTGTGATGCTCCACTATGAACATCAGTGCTCCTGACGAAGCAGAAAATCAGACTCTCAGACAGACAGCTGCCACATCAAGTGTGCACATCCATATGAAATCTGCTGGCAGGTTCTGCGAACATCTGTTTTGCTGGTTTTTGCCTCTGCCTCATTCGCTTCCTCGTATTTTAGCACAGATGTTTCATACCTGGAGACCTCTGGCAGATTTCGGAATGCTCGACTCGTGTAACTTTCATCTTATTTCCGTACAAAAATGTTACAGTCAGAGGCTTTTGACCCTGCTATTAAGTTAAGAAATAAAATTAATGTGCTATAATAGCTATGTGGTCTACATTAAAGGAAAAATATTTACTAATTGACAGCAAGTGTTAAAAACAACTACCACAGTCCAACTTCAAAAAGAGAGAGTTGTCTGCCCCTTTCTTTAACCCTAGATGCAAAGCTCACTTGTGTTGCCAGGGTAACCAGGGTTGCCATCTGTCTTGTAGTCCTTCTGGTCTCCAGTGTGTCTCAGTCTATCAAATGCATTGTCAATATTTACTCATATTTTACTCTGCCTCAGAAGGATGCTGAAGCTGCAGCGTGCTGTGCTTGCCTGTTTTTTTGTGCCATTTCTGGCAACCCTGGTAAAGCAATAGGACTTGGGACTGGGCAATAAGTGGGATCAGAGTCTAAACCACAGATTTTTGCTCTGTAACAGACAATTAGAAAAACATACTGGCTGAAAGTCTCCCATCAGAAGATGCCAGGGCTTATACATGTTTTCCATATTGGCCTTTAAGGTATCTGGGCTGTCACAGTCATCTTGGCTTTCAATAATGCAAGGAAGAAATAGAGTAGACTCTATTTTACATTGGAATTGATTTGACACAAGTAGCCTCAGGGCTGAGGAGTATCTGAAAAAATAAATAGATTTAATCTGCCAGATGCTCCTCTCTTAACCTCTCTGGCTCTTTGTCTTTTCTTCCCTGTTAATTATTTTCTTCTACTTTATCCCTCTCTTCTCCCTCCTTGCTGCTATACGTACACAGAGGCCAAGGACAAAAAAAAAAACAGCCATTCTGACTCATACATATTGATGAGGAGCACAGTCTGTGACAGGGTGCTTTTCAACATTTTCAGAGGGAATCAAAATCCTAAAAAAGACTTCAGAAGAAAAGGCTTTGCAGGCTATTTGCAGTAACAATGTAACAAAACTAAATTTGCAAAACCATGCCTCTATTAGGTACTGATTGAAAGCTTATGAGAAACAGAAATGCTCAGTATAACTAGACTTGCAATATGGGAGATGGCGCAGGAAGCGATGCACTGCACCTCAACCTGTCAACACTTACAAGCATCTGTTTCTCTCTCAGTTTCCTATTTTTTCCTTTTACAAGTCTTCCCTCTGGAACAGATCTACTATTAGTGCCACTAAGACTGTAGCTGCAGTCCAAACCCATAGCTGCAGTCGAGGTGAGCTGCATTTCTGAGAGAAGTGTTTTTTTAAACAATTTCTAACATAACTTTGTAAAGAAATTTTACCAAAATGCTGCTTAAAAATAATATTAATAAGACAGTCCTACCGAGGTCCCATCGTACCTTGTTTGCAGCCTATAGTTTGGAATGCAGCTAAAATGTGTTAGGGAGGGCTAAAAGGACTGACATCAGCATCAATCTAAAGAATAAAGCAGGGTCTGAAATGAAGTCCTGATGTCTGCTGACTTTCATTTAGGCCTGTGCCTTCCTTTTTACCACAAAATGGCCAGAGGCCATTATACAGTCTCATTGAGACAGATAATCATAAATGACGTTATATGGCTAATAGAACACATGGCTGTTCAAAGAGATGACTATGGCTGCTTTGATTCAGGGAGTATTCCCTAACCATTTCTAAATATGAGAGGTAGGGACACTGTAATGATACCTTGGTTATTTGCCTCATCTTGCAGTGATGTTTTAGTGGTTCACATGTATCTATGGGTGTCTGTGCCGCAATAAGGCAAAGCCTTGTTACAGCATTCATCTACTACTCTACAACTGCCAGCCGGAGAAGCCACTCTGTAATTATCTGCAGCTGGCTGAGTATCTGGCTTGCTGAGCAACAGCTTTCTCCCCACACCATGAAGGATGGAAGTTGTGCAGCATAGCCTTCACAGGGCTTTTACCATGACAACCCGGTCTCCATTTAATGGCAAGGTCTATCTAGCACCTTTTTTTTACCAAGACAACAAAGCACTCCTTCAACAAGAGGGCTCACACTCTCGTTCTGAGAAAGTAGGCCCATACTTCACTGCAAAAACACCTCTGAGCTTGCTTTATCGCTCATTTGGGAGCATCTCCTGTCTAGGCTCACACTGACCCACTCTTGATGGGCACCGTGAGGCCATTCCCTGCCATTCCCCCTGGGTACTTTGGTCAGAGTTCACCTGGTTGACTTTTACCTTTTGTCATTTGCTCAGACAGTGGTTATTTGATCGACCACACGTGTGCTGTCCGCCATCTCCACACACTCAATCTCCTCCTGATTCTCCGATACATTCTTCCTTTCCCTCCTCTTCTTTTTGGAGGGTGGTAAGAAGGTCAGGAGGACAGGAAGGATGGCCAAGCAGTGAAAAGCAGTGATGAGGGCAGTCAGGAAGAGGCACCTGAACAGTGTGCGGGTGAGGTTGGAGGGTACGGCCGCCAAGGGCAGCAGCGCTGCACCGTAGCACATGTAACTTTGGAGAGCAGGGACTCCGTGTCGCTCCAGGGACAACTTTACCCAACGCGTTCGCGTTGACTCCCGTCCCAAGGCGAACGCAGACACCAGAGGGGCACTAGAATCCACTGCATAGTTCACTCCATAGATCAGGCACAGCACTGACACGCAATCCAGCTCCACCTGCCACAATGTCATGAAGCCCACCACCCCAAACTCCACTGAGGCCACCGTCACGGTTAGCCAGGCGTTCACCAGTGGATCTGCTGCAAGGAAGGTAGAGAAGAAGAGCAAGAAAAGAGCAGCAATGCAGGAATTCTTCAGTGGAGCGCCCACAGAGGACGCATAGCGGTCCATGTACACAAAAGATGGGTTGAAGATGATGAACTTTACTCTAGATGTCAGCGAGAGCTTCCGCAGCGTGTCCAACAAAATTGACATCTCCTCTCGCTTGTTCTCCGTTGTCTTGGCCACCAGAAACATACGAGAAGCTACCACATCAAACTCTCCATCTGCTCGCTTGGCAAAGATGATGTCATCGGAGAAGTGTAGATAGCGAGGCTGACGCAGGAAACCAGAACGCAGATATTCTGTGAAGTTACTGCGTGATAGGCTGGTGCTGATGTTCAGTCCATGCAAGTAGTTCAGGTAGCTCTCAAACCAGGAGATGCGCTCAAACCCTTTTGTGTACTCCAGAAGGTCATCCTGGACACTGATGTTCCAGTACTCAATGGATTCGTATATGTAGAATCCAATGACTGGGCTGTAACTACTGAAGTAGCGCTGTTGTGCCCGGGTGTAAGCAATGGTGCTGGTCTCTGTGGCCACAACGTTACTAAGATCTGAACCCTCACTCACTTGCAAGTAGCCCATCAAGGCGAAGGAGACATACACCAGGTAAAAGAGCACAACAAAGGGCTTGACGTAGGTATTAGTGATCCAGTCACAGTAGTAGCGCTTCATGAAGGCCACCAGTAGATGTGTCTCATAGGCACGCAAGTCGCCAGGCTCTGCTGCCTCTTCGTTGTAATGCGTGTACATGAGGAAGCGGTACCAGGCCGGCTTCTGCTGCAGTAACTCAGGCTTGGGCACACGCCTGCAGAACAGGCTGTGGCGGTAACTGTTCTCCAGGTAGCCGGCGAAGACTAGATTGGAGCCGTAGAAGGTGAGGATGTAGAGGTAGTTGAAAAGGACAGAGATGCAGGCGTTCCGGCAGAAGAGGCGCACCGCCTCGATGTTGGTGAACGGGCTGGCGCCGATGCCAAAGGTGACCAGGTGCAGGGCCGTGCTGGCTGTGAAGGGCAGCATGCAGTCTGAGAACACTGCTGCCACCCGCTCCTTGACATGCTGGTCCTCGCGTGTCCTCCGCCATGATGACAGCATCTCAAATGTGCCAAATAGGCCGTGACCTGGAAAAGAGGGAGAGAGAGAGAAGGTTATAGTGGAGGAGACACAGAGAGAAAAAACAGAGAGAGAGAAAGAGAGATGTTTTTCAGTGCTGTTTAAATCCTGAACAGGACACATGTACTCGAATAGTCCAGTCACAGTCATTGATTCAAGCAGCTACCGTTTTCACCTTAAGTGACAGGGAAAGGGTGAATGTAAATAATTGAATAAAATGGTGACAAGGCGGCAGCTCTGCAGTAGAACCTCAGAGACAAGTGGATCTAAGAGGTGCGCGTTTTGTTCTTCTCCTGCTGCCGACCCCTTTTTGAGCTGCCTGCGATAATATTTCTTGACATGTGGCACCAAAAGAACATGCAAATCAAGCGAAAAACAACGTGTCATGTTGAACTGATTTGTCTGTACCTTGGTAAGAATATTTAAAAGCTTCATACTACTGTTCAAGCTTAAGTTCAAGTAGTTTTATTGTCAGTACTGCATATGTACAGATGGATACAGAGGATTCAAATTGCGTTACTCTCCTTCCCAAAGTTTCAGTAAAAAAGCAAAGTGATTTTTAGTGAATGACTAAAGTACAGCAAAATAAAATAAAAAAAATAATAAAAGAAAGACACTAAATGACATAAAACAGTAGTGCAATACGAGTGAGAGTGTACCAGTTGGTATGAAGGAGGGGAGGGGGATTAAAGAGGGAATGACAGTACCAGTATAAACAGAACCCATTTAACAGTAGTGCAAATATAGAGGAATAAAAGCTTAAGGCTGGTAAAGTAAATAAGTGCATACAGTTCTTAAAAGTACACCGTTGTAGGGGAATACTGGTGCCAATTGTTTAAAACAATTTATTCATATTATGCACAACAATATTTTAGCATTAAAAAGATTTATCATGATTCATTTCAAGTTAAAATGTCTCATACGTCCTTGTATTTTTGGAAGGGAGAATAAAATCTTAGAATTTAGAATCCTTTACTGTTCAGGGAAAGCATTAACACTGAACACAACAAAGATCGGACACAGAAACCTTAATGGAGGAAATGAATGCTACCACAGCTCAGCTCAAACAACAAAACTACTACTTTTAACAGATAAAACTACTTTTAACTGTTAAACTTATGCTTAACAGGATCAGCAGCTGTATGTGTGCATGTGTGTGTGTGTGCGTAAAAGAGAAAAAGACGCAGAAGAATAAGCAGAGAGAGGTAAACTAAATCAATTGTTAATTATGAGGTTTAATCTGTATTTTACCATAAATAAAATATAATCTACCATCTGACCTAAAAAAATAGTCATGCTGTGTTTATATCACTAAATTAAACCAATAATATGTTACTGAGTGCTGTAAAAATAGTAAATTATGGGGGGAAGTTTTGGCCAAACTTGGTTAAATGATCAGTCTGTGCAGAAAATAGAATATGTTATACAGAATACGTTAAAAGTTCCAAGATAACAAGTTAACATGAACAGTACTTCTTTATATGCACCAATTCCAGAGCAATTACATCATCATGTCACTGAACTACAATCCGTAAACAAAAACAAAGCTGCCAGTCTTGCTAGAGAGTGGAAAAATGGGCGGAGGGCGCTCTCTTTCATCATCTTCATTTACAGATGAATCCATAGATCTTGCTTGACTCTTTCTCCAACCCTACAGCAGCGCTTAAGTGAGTTTCTCAGGCACACAAGCCAGCCACTCATTCATGCAAAATTGATCTGATGAGAGAAGAGAGGCCCAAAGACGCCAGGCTGGGTAAGAGCTTCACGTTGTTGCCCAGGGACTCTGCAGAAGACCAAACTGGGTCAGCCTACTTTTAGAGGCTGCCACAAGTGATGTTGCGTTCCTCAAATGCATCTGAGGGATAAATCATGGAAAAGGATGCGCAAATAGATCACAGAGCACATATGGTGAGTAGGGTTTTGTCTTATTAAACATGTTTGTTGCACTTTGAGTTTTTGTCCACTAGTCTGCTCCCTTACACCCTAAACCAGGTGTGCCAAAGCTTTGTCCTGGAGATCTACAGACACTTAGACAGAGACACCTAGCTTTCAATACTGAGATGATCCTGAATGCTGTTGAATGTCTAGAGCTGTTCAAAATTTTAAAAAATCGAGATGAATCACATTTTTCCTTTTTAAAACTTAAACTTTTAATAATGTAAATTTAAGTGTAAAATAAGAGAATCAATGTAAGATAGTCATAGTGGGATTTTATTTATATTCAAATATATTTGTTTCAGTGTATCTTTTTAACTTTGAACAAAGATTTGTTTGTTTTGTGAACTATGTTTAAAGTGGCAGTCCGTATTACTCTGTTTCTAAACTAAAAGCAAAAGCATTTCTGAATGAAGAAGGCATAAAACGTTGTGTTTAATGGTATCAGTTTGCTGAAACAACCGTCCCTGCTAAGCCCATATATATTCATTCTAAAAACTTGGCTGTCGGGTCGTTTTTTTGCTGGAGGCCACGTCACGCATCTTTAAGTACTTACATCACACATACAGCCTCTAAAAGAGGATCCGGCTCAGTTTTACTGAACGCGAGCAGCTGGTGGAGCAATGGAGACTTCAGAAGAAGAAACTCAGAGCTCAGTAGCTCATTTACTTATAGTAAAAAAGTGTGTAGTTGAAGTGAAGTTTCTGACTGAGCACTCTCTCTCTCTCTCTGACTGAACATAACCTGGAATCGGATTCATCCGCTCTGAAAGAAGAACTTCCACACCCACACCCATCCAGTTTAAAATGATTCTTCCGCATGCTCGGTGCAATTACCCATTCTCACCAGAGAGGGCCCTAAATCCCAAAACATACAGATACTTTAAGTACCAGCTAAAAATAAAAAAAGTCACAATATCAATGTAAAAAAAAAATGGGGAAAGAAAGATTCTCTGAATTAAGATGGGCTGCAGTAAAGGAAAAATGGCAAACTTCACAGGAGCAGCAGATAATGTGTGTGTGTGTGTGTGTGTTTATGTCTAAAAGAGAGAGTGAGGAAAATGTGGAGAGTATCTATAATTTATATTTCATGATAAATAAAACGTAATCTATCATCTGAACTTCTAAACAGTAGCAACACCTTTTATAAACAGCTTAATGCAGCTAAATACTTAAAAAAATGCTAATATGTCCAGGCTCTGTAAAAAGAGTGAATTATTGCAGGACATTGGGGCCAAAAAGGTGAAAAATGAATAATGGGTAAATAAAATGCATTAATGTGCTAACCTATATCAGAAGTGTTGAATTAAGGTTGCGCTAAACTCTGTGGGGAGATAGATCTCCAGGACTATGATCAAGCAGCACACCTGCCCTTCTCTTTAATCCTTTATGTTTTTTTTTCTCTTTTTCTCACTTTTTTCTTTTCCTCTTTCTTGCTTGTACTGTGCGCACAGTTGGAGCAGATGGCTCTCACCTCCAGGGTTGCCACGGCACCAGTGACTCATCGGCCATGACGGAGGTTCCCTCAGCCCCGGCGCCATCTCTCTCTCAACCTTTCTGCCTTTAAACTGACCCGGGAACTGCGTTCTGCACATGGCAAAGAACGCTACGTCCCTTGCGGACTGACCTCAGGGCACTACCCACTGGGAACAGCCATCTGATTGCACTCCAGAGACAGTAGATCCTGAGCCAGGCTACACTCCCAGCCTGAGGCAGGGAGGAGATCAATGCTAAAAGGGTGCAGAAGACCAAACAAATTATTACAGATGCAGAGAAATGACACAGAGACGCAAAGGAGGGGTTGGAGAGGATGCTGCAGCATAAGCACTGAGCATAAGCACAAGAGTTTAAGCACTGGCAAAATGCTGAGCCTAAACTCTATTCTTCTCCCAGCCCCTGGATTTGCTACTGTCTTCTCACATAAAATTTCACATGAAATTTCTCCACATTTCCTCCCATATCTCTGCCTCCTTTTGTTATAAATACATGCAGCTTTTTTATTACTCTGTCACACACATTTTCTCTTTTGGGAAAGTTTGCTATAATTTACTCCAGTATCCATCTTATGCTATTTATTTATTTATTTATTTGCCTAAAAACAGTTTAAACAACAAAGATAGCATGGTGGGATGACACTAATGGCATGTTACAGGCTTTGAATATTCAGTGGTGTGTCAAATCCTTGCCCTGTTCCCTGTCGTTTCCCGTCTGTGCTTGTATTTCTCTTTGTGTTTTTTTTAACCTTTTCCCTCCGTGCCTGTGTCATTCCCCACGTGGTTCTGTGTGTACCTCCGTGACTCCGCCCTTGTCTTCAGTGCTCCCACCTGTGTTTATTTGTAGCTTCACCCCCTCATTACCTGTTCCCAGGTGTTTCCTGTTTCCTCCATGTGTATATAATCCCCTGTGTCTTCAGTGTTAGTTTGTCGGTTTTTGTACGTCCTACCATCAGTCAGGTTTCGCGTCTCTGTGTAAGTGTACTTCATGTACTCATGTTTATTTAATATATACGTTTTAATCAATACTCACATTCGCATTCGCTCTCCAAGTGTCCTTTCTGCACACGCACCTGACATGGTGTTTCCAAACAAGTAGCCATTCCTAAAACAGCCCCCTAGTGTCTTTTACTACAGAGCCCCTAAGATGACATCATGTCATCTTACAATAATGCTTAGCCACAGCTGATTAAAGCGTGGCAATGAGATCCTTAGGTGTGGCCACAACTTGTTAAGGCGTGAGAACGAGAATCTAATACGTGGTAATTAGATACTTAAGGTGTGGCCACTACTTATGAAGGTGCAGGAATGATTTAATTAAATCGTAGCCATTAAGGTGTGGCCACAAGGTCACAAGTTTGTTTAACAGCAAACAAAGCAAGCAGCTCTCAGGGGTTGTGAACAATATGGCTGAAAAAAAAAGAAGGTGAAGAGGTCTGTATACTGTCTGCGTCTGAGCCAATCAGCTTTTAGTATGATCATTAAGTGGCTTTTACTTAGAATTATGCCATGTCTCACTGCAACAGACTCCAAAATATCACCACAAATCATTATAAGAGGAAAATAAAACTCTGTTTTCTCGCTAAAGATTATCCTTGGATAATATCAAGCTATTTTTACAGCATTCATTTACAGAAAAGCAACCTTTATTATTCTCTGGCTAATTATCTCATTCCCATGCCTTATTAAGTCGTGGCAACGCCTTAATTATCTCATTCACACGCTTTAATTATTTAAATCCAATGCATTAGGATCTCATTCCCATGCCTTATTAAGCCATAGCCACTCTTTAGGATCTTATTCCTATGCCTTAATAAGTTGTGGCCACGCATTATTATTTTTATAACATGATATCACCTTAGGGGCTCCGGAAATAGAAATAGCCTAGAGTTTACAAAAGTCCTTAGAATATTAAACAGAGAAAATTTCATTGAATTCTTGAATTTTCACATGATTTCAGCCTAAACCATTATATACGTCACTGCCACTGCACACCACAAGTGATACCTCTGTCATTACACATAGGAGAAACCCATTCTGAAGTCTCCCAAGATTACAGAAACCATAACCAACACCTCCTCCTCATAAACGCAACATTAATCCCAGCAATTATAACCCATCGTATCTCCTGTGTCCATCATTGCAGGAAGACTATTGTCGGAACACATTTAAAGGCTGATGTCTCAGTAATGGAATTAGGTTTTACGAGGAGAAGCTGGTGGAGCATTAAGATAAGGGACATTGTGCTGGCCTAAGTCTGTAATGCTGTAATTACCATTCTCCATATTTCTATTACCACTGCACCACAGAGCGTACAGTCTTTTTAAACTCCAGAGACGAGGGGGAGGCCACAGTGGGACAGAACGTCTGGAGCACAGAATGGGGAGGGCAGTCATTGATCTGGGCTCATGACTCTCCTTATTCCATTTGAAGAAGGGTAAGAACATTTGGTGACACATCTTGAATCATCCTAAACTGTGAAAAAGGAAAGTCTGTGGATCATTATCAGAATCTTATTATCAGAGTATTTTGGCTAAGAGTGAAAATGATTTTTTTTTTGTTAGTTTTTAGTTATTATTTATTACATGTATACAGCTTCAGACTACACAGATGTACAAATGGCATTTTATTAAATACAATTTTAATTATTCTTGTTCTGTAGATACATAAATAGTACATATAAATATACATACTGTTTTATTATTATTATTTATTTACCTTGATATATTTTACAACTACTGGGTGGACAGCTTCTAATCTTTACCTTGACTAAGTTGGGAGACAATATGATCAATATTAAGTGAAATTCACTTTACTTATTGCTGAACATGCAGCAAGTGTCTTTAGTCTCTTTAAAATTAAACATAATTACTGCATCCAAAAACATTTGCTACTCCTCCTCTCCTCCTCTTCTCTACTGATTCTCCCTACCCCAGAAGAAGGTGGAGGGGTCATGAAGAGGAGAGGAAAAGGAGGAATTAAGAGAAGGAGCAGTAATTGAGGGAAATTGAACCACTAATCCCTTTTATTAGAAAGTTTATTAGAAAAGTGGGGCTTTTGGGAGATCGAATCAAATGAACCAATTGATTCGGAAAATGATTCGATCTTGTGGGACGTTCGAATAATCACACGCCACAGTGACATCTAGTGGGCAACCAGGGCCTAAATCCACAACTTTTTCTTAACAGAAGTATGTGTTTTTTAATGAAAAATGACATGAAATATTCCCCCATAGCACATTGTGTCCCTAGATACATTTTAGTCGTGAAAACACATCATTTTGCAGAGAACAGGGTTGTTTTAATGATGTCATTAAGATGTATTTTTCATTATGATACACTGTTAGTCAGTGGATTGATATAGCTGGCATTATACATTTTACATTGCAAGATAGGGAAATGCTTGTGTTATACTTTATTTATTAAACATTACAAGTAATCACTTATTTTTATTAATAAACAGGATCTGTTCCACAGTGCTTGGACTGCTGGGTTGCTGGAATTGAGAGATATTTTTTTGTTAATTGAAACAAATGAGGAAAGACGGCAGACTGTCTGAGCCAGTAATCCATAGGGTCTTCTTTTCCTCTGGGCAGATATGAGACTAAGCATTCTGATCTCAGACCAGCTGCTTAAAGTTAAGCACGGACTAAAACGCGCGAAAAGATTCGAAAAGTTTCGAAACTGCGTGACGTAACGTGAGTCAAATGAATCGATTCAGTTCGATTCCGCGTTTCTAATTTGACATCACTAACATCTCTAAAATGTTATGAAATATTTTCCAATCAGATGCAAACAAAAGCCTTGGTTGTTATTTATTTATCTCTTTTTATTCATTTAAAGAAATCGACGGTATATGTTCTACTGTCATGTAAGTTATGGAATTCTATAAAGTTGTATTGTTTTTACACGGTGTATTACACATTAATACATTAATTAACTAATAAATATTTACACAGTGATGTCACTTCAAAATCACTAAAAGACTCCCTGGGTAGGATACTCTGGTGTATCCTCTTCTTCTATCCTCTTTTAAGTTGCTTCTTTTGCTTCTTCTGGTATTTGGACAGACGGCAAGATGGCATCCCTAAATCAGTTTCTGTGTGGAAGACGATCCATGGGAAAAAAAACAGTAATTTTGGCGTTTCTGGATGCAGCCTGTGCAGGTCAAAGGTCACTTGCTTGAAGGGACGTTAATCCTAAGAGGTTTGCAGGGTGGACAGGGAATTATTGGACATGTTTAAATATTATTATAGCTTAAGAATGAATTAAAATACCAAAATTATTTAAAAATATATATTCATTAATTAAGAAAAAAGCGTTGTTTTACTACTTAAAAGAAAAGCATATCCAGGCAGAACTGTGGTAAACAAAATCACATTAAATATCATTCAAATAAACTGTATAAAATAAGTAGAAAAAAGTACTTTAATGTAAAGGTTAACACATTCTATATTTATATTAATGTGTTCATTCTTCAAACCCTAAAAAAATATACTGTTACCCAGTGTGTGTATAAAACTTAAACAACTATGCTGCAGCACAAAAGTTTCAAGTTTTCTGGCTGAGGTTTAAATCTGTTTCACACACTGCTGCCACGCAGCAACACAATAGCCAAAGGGCAAGGGTTGAATTGAAGGGGCTATTAGATTCTAGATGGATCTCCCATTTCTTTTACAGGCATACAACCACACAAACATAGCCTCACCATCCCTTGTCAGTAGCCTTGTCAGTTTTACCGAGACGAAGAGGCAATGGTAATTGTATGGAGTGGCTCAGAGGGCCATTCTGAATCAAGCTACTCCTCCTGAGTGCACTCTGTACTCACACAGCTATTTACTCCACCTACCCATCTCTCTCTCTCTTTCATTCTCTCTCTTTTCTCCATCTCTCTCCCCATCCCCTCTCTTGACATTCCTCTCCCCTCCCCCCTCAAGCTCACTACCCGTTCCATCTTGCTCCAGTCTGTTATTTTCACCCAGTTCTCCCCCTCCTACACATGGCACTAATTACAATGTGTGTGTGAAAGATGTGGAATGAAAGATAAAGTGAGAGAGGACAAGATGGAGACAGAGGCGATCTGTCGGAATATGCCGATTGCGTGTTTGTTTTGTGTGTGTTTTCTGCATGCATGCGGGATATGTAGGAGAGAATCTGAAAAGATCAAGCACAAAGAAGACATCACTGTGGAATCCCTCAGAGAGGCCACAGTTGTGCTCCGTCAGTTCTTTGATCTGTGGATATTCATTTTTATTGAAGAGTTTACAAAATCATGGCCACAAGCGGCACCGGCTGGCCAATAGGTGTGCTAGCTTGCCCTCTGCTTGTTCTGCCTGTGATTCACTGTCACAGCCTGAGGAAAAGAAACTGTAGAAGTAGCTGGATGTCAGTAGAATGGAAGAGTGATGAGAATGTGAAACTGAACACGGATAGTATGAGGATCAGGGGTGTATCTGTAATCGTGCTGACGTCTTAGGCCAGAATTATACCCCACACAAACGCTTCAAGCTATGCAGAAAGGATTTCATGCATCGGTACGTTTAAAGATGTGTCATGCGAAAGTTCAGACCTCAATGTAAATACTGGATGCTTTCTTAAAGTTGTGGAAAAGGGTCATACAGAGCTCATAACCCATGTACCCAATGGTTTGGATGAGTAAACCATACCCTCACATTCTAGTTACTGTTGTTTCTTGTCCAGCCTGGGTCTGGATTGCAGACACTCTGACTACACTAACATAGAATGTTTAACATGTGCAACAGGACCATGACCTTGCATTGTCTTTTGCATCGACAACCCATTTGTCTTTTCCATTTGGGATATGTTTCAGGTAGGGATAAGAAACCAGAAATATCAGGAAAAATGACAAAACACACTTTCTGTGTTTGACTAAATAAGTGAAAATGCATAATTTATTTATCTATTTTAGGTCAAATTACAGTGCACACAAGGCAGCTCACACAAAGACTCGGGCCTATCATAAACTCGGAGAGTAATGCAGCTCAGAAAAACTACTTGGGTAGCAAAATCTCTCTAGCCCATTCGAGACCTGCAGCATTATATACTTTAACCTGGCTGTTGAGGCAATTAAGGCTAAAACTGTTTCTGCTCAGCAGAGGCCAGTTGTCATGTTGGCATTACTCCTACCCAGAGACTGTAAAAAAAGATGGACGCTGTGTCTCCGTTCCCATTCATTCAATGAAAATGAAATCTTCCGCCATGTTGGCGATCCTGCCACCTGATTCTGCGCAGTAGAGACCAGAGGAGGGAGAAAGACTGTCGAGAGCAACCTTCTCATTTGAATAACCCCGCCCCTGAGGGCTGCCTCGCGGTCACAGACTGCAGAGCGGAGCGGAGCGGAGCTGACGGTCTGTTATTGGTCCCGCCCAAAAACAGCCCTTTTACAATAACCACACCTTTTTTGAATAGAGCTGAATAACGTTTTAAAAAACGAATTCTGTGGGGATATAAAAAATTGACAATATAATCAGAGGTTACACTAGCTGCTGCATTTAAATAAAGGAGGTATAATTACAGTATATTAGAAAAAAACGTGATTGAGAGTTGTCTGTTTTGCCATTGAAACCTATGGGGATGGGGATTTCTGCAGCCGAACAGCAGGGGGCGCCCGACCGGTGGTGGCTTCACTTTTGAGAGACGATGCTCTGTCCAGCTATATACAGTCTATGCTCCTACCCAATAATATTGACAAACATTCTGACATATTAAACAAAACTCCATATTGTGATATTCCTATTTTGCATTTATTTTGCTATTTTCTGTATTTATTTTAATTGTTTGTTTGCATTTGCACACTTTCAACGTTTTTTTAAATTTGACTTTTTTAATTCCTTGTTTCGACTGAATGTATGCAACTGTTACATTTATATTAAATGAAACTTTAGCATTTATCTTGTTGCAGCTAAATATTCTTAAAATTAATTTTTAAAATGCCAATGAATGTCATTTTGGAATGTCACATATTATTTTAGGGCCATATCGCCCACCTCTAGCAGAAACACTGTACTGTGCTATGTTGGTACATCTACAGGGATGCTAAAAATGGATGGTGTGCAATAAATAATTATAAATGATAGTTTTTGAGTTATCCTCTTAACTTATGCAATGACAAAAACATGGTGAAATAAATGTGTTCATTTTCTGTATTAAATCAAAAATGTTTGTTTGTTGCATGACTAGTTTCTGGCATATAGATGTCAGGATGTGAGCACTTACCCAGCATAACGAAGGGAATCCCGAGGTACGTGGAGTTGTACTTTCCACCCGCGAGGTTGAATATCCCTGCAGATGTTAGGGTAGCCAGGCTGACTGTAACCAGCGCCAGGAGTCCCAACCAGGGCTTGGTGCGAACGCAGTCCCTCATGGAGCAACAAAGCACAGCCAGCGAGAGGCACAAGGCCAGGCTGAAGAGCAGCGGCCGCTCCGACACTCGGCTGGTCCTCTGGAAGTCCCTCTGCAGCGAGGACGAGGTGAAGGGGTACAGGCCCAGCTCTGGGTGCACCTTCCCAAAGTGCTCTAGCTCCTTGCAGAACAGGAGCTCCCAGCGGGCAGCCACCACCTCGTTTAGAGGGCTCGCTGCCTGCAGGTAGTAGGTGAGCTGGAGGGCACGGGCAGTCCTTACACCCTCCCGTCCGCTGCCGACCGGAGTCACCCCACCAAGCTGGTGCCCGATGTAGGCCTCTCGGCCGTCCTTCAGCCTAGTGATGGGGTAGCGCAGTGGGGGGGCAGTGCGGTTGGAGGCCCTGGCTGAGCGTATCTCCTCCAGGGCTCGCAGGATGTCATCCACTATGCAGTTCTTACTGTCATCCAGCAGGCAGAGATGGGCGAAGGTGTAGTTGAAGCCCAGCATGGGCACCTGAATGTGGGTGATGGTGCTGTGTAGCTGGTTGGGGAAAGATAAAAAGAGACAGTTACACAGAATGCCACATCAGTTTGTGCTTGTACTGTAATGAAAAAGTGGCTTTTTATTGTAATGTAATTCCATTCTTTTAACTATTCATTATATTTGTACAGGCTACACAGAAAACATATTTTCCCAGCTTAATCACTGTTTTTTATTTTTTTTATTTCCTGTCATGCATGTATAAACAATGTCATGGTAAACTGGGCAAATTGGTGGAAACTCAAATTGGAATTAAAATACATGTTCATTTTTTTAATTACCTTAATATTTTACCTTGACAGGGTAAAGTGCCTTGGCTCATTTTGGATATGGGCCCTATCTTACACTGTGCACAAGTCATGTCACAATTTTCCATTTTCACAGCTTCTGTCTGTGTTGTTTAAATAGCGACGAATATATAATTGTCCATTGGCATGGTGGACATGCATCACAAACCCAACTTTAACATCGAAAATAAACAGATTACAAAATAAAGTAAAATTTCTAGGCTCTGAGTGGTCCAGCGGGCTGCCACAGCACTGCCATTTTAATCAGGAGATTGCCGCTTATGCAGCTTGCCATCGGCTACCAGAGCCCTGAGAGAGCAAAATTGGCCTTGCTCTCTCTGGGTGGGTAGATGGCACTCTCTCCTTACATCACTCCAAAGGGTGATGTCTGCAGCACTAGGTGTCTGTGAGCTGATGTATCAGAACCGAGCTTTCCTTCGAGTGAGCTGTAATGCTACAGCCGACTTCACATGTATCGGAGGAGGCATGTGCTAGTCTTCACCCTCCTGGTGTTGGGGCATCACTAGTAATAGGGGCAGTCCTAATGAATGGGTTGGGTAATTGGCTGTGTAAATTGGGGAGAAAATAGGGTAAAAATTATAAATTAAATTATTAAAAAAATAAATAAATAAAAATAATAATGATGTTTCTGTTCCCGTAAATGACTTTCTCTGTTTTTTAAAATGTTTTAATTCAGAGTAAATCTTTTAAAAATGTATTGTTACACAGTGTTTGTGTGAAATTTGAACGACTACACTACACTCACAAACACACACACACACACACAAAAGACACATTATACTGACACTGGCCCTCAGACAAATTCACACATTTTCACACATTACATTGTGGAAATTGATTGTTAAATTTAATAAAGTGTGTCTGATTGATCTTGCGCACCATATCCAAAAGGAAGAAGCAGCACATGCCATTATTTGATAAGAAACTGAAAAAGTTAAAAGCATGCCCTCCCCGTGCCCAATTTCCATTACTGCGCCGCAGTCACACAATATTACTGGTCTTAGGCCAACTCGAGTGTGACAGATGTGTTAACAACTACAGCATGTCATCATGTTAAACACTGCAAAGAGCCCCAAGTTGCCCAGCTGTCCACAGAAAGCAATTAAAACGACAGCTATTCGGCTGACAAAGAAATTGGAGGCACTGAGGCTCGAAGAGTATATGATTATATCAAGTTCTAAAAGCATTCGATGGCAACTGTTGAAACCTGAAGGGTAGCGGTTGCCAGGCAACAGGGAAGCATGGTACAAGGAGTGGGCAGTCACTTTCACTTCCTGTTTAAATCTGCACTATGATACACATAAAATAGGACCCAGAGATAAACAAGGAAACACTACAGACAGATACTGCCTGCTTTCAACAGGCCTGATTACAGATAATTTCCCTGTTCTAAAGATTAAGTTGTATCACAGCATAACATCACATATGTAATAATTAATTCACAACCATTATTATTCATGTTAGGGTATTTTTTAAAAGAGGGACCATTGATTTGGTCCTGAAGTTCTGAATAATCCAGTAGGTGGGATGAAAATAAAGTCTTTCAGGAGTGGTTCGATGTGAAATAGTCCATTGTAGAGAAACAAGCTGAGTCAGACATCTTTATAGAGGTGGTGATAGCAACCACAAGTGTCTAAAACACAAATATAGCCATTTTATTTACAGTCCAAGGTGCCTTAGATCCTATAAAAATATTGACACCACTTATCAATTATGTAAATTAAACAAAAACAATACAATATACTGCCATACTGATTTTCTGTCCCAACCACCCAACCACATTAACCAGCTTGACCAGATTGAACTAGCTTGGTGTGTTTATCTGTTTCATTTAATTGCAATATTCTGTTAATTCTGAAAATAAATAATGTTTCTATTCAGAGTATTGCCCTACAACTGCATAATAAACCTCTCTAACATTTGGAAAATGACTGTTTATGCCAGAAAAGATTATTTCACACTGTGTATGTACCCATTTTGTTTAAAAGCTTTTACAGGCACAAAACCAACTCAACTGGAAGTCTGTCATCAGCACTATGAATTAGCACAATTCTGAATAGAATGGTGCATTTCACATCAAACTACCCTGAATTAATTTGTTTACATCTTAACGACCCAATTATGCAGGAATTTTAAAAAGTCAGGGGAATTCCCCTTCAAACACCATCTATTTTTAAAGAAGAACGCAGACACTATCCACTCTACAGCCTTTAAAATAACTATCTATTTTTCTACCATATTTATGAGTGACGATCCCCCAACACGGGTCTCTGGGATTAGAGCTTATATCTCCTTTATCTGCTTCAGCACAGTATGGGAAGGAGACGGCAGGCCACACAGATCCTTTATCTGAGGTCGGTATCTCCACACCGTATGTGAGAGCGATTAGATGGGCTTGGATCACCGGAGGTTGCCACAGTGAGTCATTTCCACTAGTGTTTCTATGGCTCTCTCAAGAACGAGAGAAATGTCAGGCGCTTACCAATTGGACCTTTAATTGCTTCGCCTTGTTAATCAGGCCCCCATTGGAGGCTAAAGCAAGACATCTGCATACTCACAGTCAGAACCGCTGACCTGGATGGAAGCTGCTAGCTGGCCGACTGCTCTTTGCACAAGCCAAAGCAGAGGGCATGGGAACAGTGTATAAAAATGTCGACCACTAAGCTTAAGCACATCAAACTAGTGTTTTCAACCACGATTTACCAGATCTTACAAAATACTCACACACACATACACACATATTGATCATAACTTTATGATAACCTTCTTGTTTTACACCCATTGTCCATTTTCATTGTGTTTATTGTGTCAGGACTTCACAGGACCACCACAGTGGTCCACAGTTGCACTGCAGTGACACTGGCATGGTGGTGTGTTAGTGTACATTGTGTTGGTATGAGTGAATCAGACACAGCAGTGCTGCTGGAGTTTTTAAACCCCTCACTGACTGAGTATAGTCCTCCAACAACGTCCTGAGGGCAGTATCCTGTGGGCAGCATCCTGTAACCACTGATGAAGTACCAGAGGATGTAAACTGTACAAACTGTACAGCAACAGATGCAGAACTTCTCTCTCTGACACTACATCTACAAGGTGGAAGGAGTATCTAGTAAAGGAGTGTATAATAGAATGGGCAGTGTGTGGAAACCGTGTTTAAAAACTCCAGCAGCACTGCTGTATCTAATCAGTTTGTACCAGCACAAAACACATTAATGCCACCACCATGTCAGTGTCACTGCAGTGCTAAGAATGACCCAACAACCACATACTGTAATTCCTGGGCACGTTTTCACTAGCATGATGCTGGTGCTGGTGGCAAATTTCTGAACAGATCTGTGCTTTTCCACCGCAAAATTACACGGTTTTGGTCAGAAAAGTCAGTGCCGTTCTGGCCCCACAATGTTGCTGGTCTGGAACCAGCAAACCCGCCATGCAAGCGGCATTCAAGCATCACAAAAAAGGTGTTCAAATCGTTCAAATCTAACCGAAACCAGCTCCAGCACCAGCACACTGTTGGTGGAAAAAAAAGAATCAGTGGGGTCCTGACCACTAAAGAACAGATACATAACAACAGTCTGTAATTATAGAACTACACACTACTCTTACATGGTCAGTCGAGCACATGAAATGGATAAGGTGTAGACACAAGTGTAAGATCTTCATATTGTTATGCTTGATTGGTGCAAACTGCAGTTGAATGCACAAAATGTCATCAAATCACAACAGTGCTGTAGGATGGAAGCACGGAAAGATGGAATTTAATGCAGTGCCACAATGCTAAGGGTTCTGGTGGTAAGACTTGGTGTGTGTTTGTTGCAGAACGAATACAAACAAGGCTCCATCTGTAGAGATGTAGAGCATTTTGATGCATTGTATGAATATTAAGGAGGTAAGAATGCAGAGGATGCAGCTCCAGTCCCTTGCTAGCTAGTATGGGGCCTGTTTTAAAGCAAGTAGTAAGGCTCACTAGGACTGGTATTACACATATCACATAACTAAATGTGCAATGGCTTAAATGACTAGTTTGTATATATTTTTCTGTACTAATTAATAAAATCATTAAGATGTGTATTCAGACATTAAGACAACTTTGGGGGGGTTGTATTATAGACCCCAACCCTGTCCAATGCCTATTCTACTGTTTTATTTCCAAACCCTGGGTTGCCAGGTATGGAAACCAATAGCAGGCAAAACGACAAGCTCCTGTTTGATATATGGAGATAGCTTAGAGCCCAAAAGGACTACAAGACAGATGATGAGATGCTGCTAATTTTCTCATGAACAGGTAAGCACTGAGCTTCAGCTAAGGTTTGTTAACCTGAGTTTGGTTATTTATCACAACCACTAGCAAGGATGGGCATTTTAATCCTGCATTCACATCCAGTGGTCCATGTGCAGCTGGGTTAATAAGGTAAGGCTGGCAGTTTACTACCTCTGCAGCAACCAGCATAACATAAATAGATCATAGAAACCAAAAAAAATACTCCATATAGATATATTTTAGCTACAAATGTGAATGTGTATATACGTTTTTGACGTATATACGTTTGATATTACGTTTTGTTTTGCACTTCCACTTTTAAACACTTTCTGACATTTCTTAAATCAAATTCAAACTTAACCAATTATATATATTAAATGAATATAGTGCTTTTTACATCTGATGTTGTCACAATACACAAAAAAATCTGGTAGCAGGACAAGGATTTAAAACAACATAAAACATAGACCTCCCATTGAGTGACAGTGGCTGTAGGAAAAACTAAAAGCTGGAGGAAGAGGAGGAGGAATAATGGCTCATCCTTATCTGTTCAAATTTACTCTACAAATCTATTATATGTTTGACAAAATGTCAATATGCTTAATATCTAATATAAAAATGATGGCAAAATGACAAAAGTACATATTGGAACTGCTGGTAGTCTGGATTCAGAGAATACACCTGTAGATAAGTAGTACCCGGTAAAGACCAGAGTAAATAAGATCCCTAATGGGTATTTCAAACATGATTATGATCATAACAACCATCTTGCAGTCATGAAAAACATTTTTTGCCTCCCGAATGGGTGCTTGGGGTGTTTACTGTCAGAGGAACCATGGCAACATGGCTATTATACCATAATAGGACTGTGAGCTATTGGATGAGTGGTAAATTGCCTCAAATCCATAACCAGCAGGTCGCATAGTCGAGTCTTGTCATGTTCTTCAAAGAAATGAAATGAAAATTAAATTAAATTAAATGTCAGAGAGCTTTAGCGTCTTGCATTTCTGTTCACTGTGCATTATATGATTTCACTCTTGAATAAGCCATGACTTCAGATTGCAATAAATTGTATTTTAGGTGACACATTTAAAGCATACTTTTACATACAAGAACATATTGTATTTTCCTCTGAATGAGTCTACTTGACTAAAAGGTTGCATTGTACCAAAGTACATTGCATTTTTAGTGTTCTGTATGGTCTGGTGGATTTCTGTTACAGAGAGGAAAAGTAAAATATCTCTCTAGTTATTAGGAATCTAATAGTATAATGTATAGGTCAGTATTGTTTAATATGGCATTGAAAAATACATTTACTAGATAACAAAGTATTCATTTTAATACTGATTATATTGCATACATTGTAACTGAATTCTTAAAACTTGCCCACAATGAAAAAAATCCCACAATGGAAAAACTGTCTAGGAATTGTTTTTAGGAGATCACCGATCCTCAAGGTTAGCCTGGGATTTCGAGGAAGCACTACTGGTCTGGGTAGGACGGCCATCCCTTTCCTACACTAACTCAGAACAATGCTAGCCTGTGTAGGTGTCTGTAAACTAATATAATTAGGATTCTTCTCCAAGCACATTAAGCAACCAACTGATGCTGCTTTAGTAACAGTTTAAAAAGACCAAACATGCTTGCACAGGCTGCCATTGTACTCTCAGGAATAGTAGCATTGTATGGAGCCATAGCTAGTGGGTGGGAATTGGAAAGTACTAATCTGGAGGAAACTGAAAAAAAAATCAGAAAAAAAATAGGAAGAAATATAACTTAAAGGAGAAATCCAGTTTAAAATGAACTTATTTCACATCTTATTAGTTATCTTGATTTAATTTGTGACTTAATTTCATGAAGGCAGCGCTGTTGAGAGCATCGGCTAAAAGGGCTGTATTTCAGCTGTATCACTGAATGCTGTGGGTGAATGGAGCTGGGACATTTGGCTCATCCAACTCTATTAATAATGTGGAGCATTTTTAGACACTACTTAAACTCCACCTCTTAAATTGGAACATTTAGTTGCAAATGGTGCCTTGACTCTGCTGTGGAGAATCTGGCAATAAGCCAGCATGATGCTTTATCATTTCACATCTTATTAGTTATCTTGACTTAATTTGTGACTTAATTTTATGAAGGCAGCGCCAGGATAACTACCTGAAGGTACTGTCTGTGTAAACAGTATTTTTTAAATAAACTTTATGTGCATTTTTAAAGCTCTCAGTGCCTTATTTTAAATGTCAGGGCCCTGAGAATTCTACCAATAAAGTGTGGAGCTATTTTGAGCTTGTTAATAGTGAAAATAGCTATTTTTATTTTTGCATGGGCAACACTATGCTCCTATCACTAGCAATGTAAGTCTGTTTGGAGCATCGGCTAAAAGAGCTGTATTTCAGCTGTATCACTGAATGCTGTGGGTGAATGGAGTGATAGGAGATATGGGCATAAAAGCTACACAACGATACTACATAACATGTGAGAACAGCCTGGTACCTGGGTTAAGATATTCACTGGTCCAGAACGTCTACACTAGCAGTTATAGATCTTAATACTTAATCTCATCTGTTTTCCTCAGAGGTTAAGAAGGTGGCAAAGCCAACAAAACCACATAACATGAAAACCCGGCACCCCATTGAATAGCTTTACAGTGTGATTTCCCCTAACTAGAATGCCTGATTTAACCTATTAATCAATAAAAAAATGGTAACCCCCTGTTTAAGAAGACAGGAGGTAAAATCTTTTGGCTGATGGATCAGACTTGGTTACCTCAGCTGTTTACTGTATAGATATATTTTTGTTTACAAATGACAAACTATGTGAATGTATCCTCAGTGTGGTCCTTGACATCCACTTGTGTTCACTACATTTATTCATCTCTCAGTGGATTGTTGTGGCAGGATGTATGTCAATACAATTCCCCAAAAATGCACTGACATATGGTACAGTCGTGTTCCCCGACTGAAGTACTGAATGCTCACCCCTGAGTATACCACTCCATTGACAATTTGGTACTGTTTGTTTCTGAGAAGGATATGCTGTCAAACGCAAGCTTTCTCTCTCTCACACACATCTCAGTGAGGAATCTGGGTCTGAATTCACAAAACAATTTCAAACCCTGTGCTATGGGATCACTTTTCCTCATTTCTTTGCAGACCTTTTTTTCTAAAGGTTAAAGTAGATTGATCCTAGTCTTGACCCACTACAGAGATTCCATAACCTGCTTTTCCCCAAAAAAAATCCCAGCAAGCATCATTGGGAACTGGGTATCATTTTGAGGACGCTCTTTAAAAATTTCCGTGTAAAAAATTAATACGTTGATGTTTTGGAGGGTCTGGCCCCAGGCCAATCCATGAGCTGGGACATTTGGCTCATCCAACTCTATTATTAATGTGGAGCATTTTTAGACGCTACTTAAACTCCACCTCTTAAACTTGAAACATTTAGTTGCAAATGGTGCCTTGACTCAGCTGTGGAGGTTCTGGCAATAAGCCAGCATGATGCTTTATGTGGGCTTTATTTTTTTCCCTCAGTCAAGCCTAAAAAAGCTGCTAGGACTAATTGAGGGAGAGTGTGGTGTGAAGACGATGAATGTGTTGATGAGAGCTGCAACAAAATCTGTGTCAGTGTCTGCTTCCATCTGGGTTGATGGCAGTCCATCACATCCATACTGAGGATTTGCTTCAAACACTTGTAAATATAGCCTGGCTCACCAGTCAACACACTGGTTTTGCCAGTGGCAACTTGAAGGCACACATTTTTTTTTCTTGGTCTAGAACAGTAAGTGGTTCCCAAACCTGGGGTCCTGGGGTATCACCGCCCTCCACACTTATTGCTATATATCCAATCTCCCAACACACCTGATTCAACTGATCAGATCATTAACGTTAGCTCTTTAGAGTTAGTTGCAGGGGGTGTGGTAAAGCAGGGAAACCACTAGGGTAGCCTACTCCAGAACCAGGATTGAGAACCATTGCTCTAGAAGAACTTGCCTGTTAGCCTACCTTCAGCACCAGGTCAACGTGGTGTGCCTCGAGCACGCTTCCCTTGCGCGAGGTCACGATAACCCGGCCGTATCTGCCCGGCGTCTGCAGGTCCGAATACAGCGTGTGCTTGGAGCGGTTGACCGGGAAGAGGCTGTCCACCAGGTTTCCCTCGATCTTGGCCAGGCTGTGCTTGGGGGCCAGCAGGTACTCCACGTTCTCTTCGATGCGATACCTGCTGAAACTTGCGCCGAGCAGGATGGAGAGGAGCACGGGTGCCGAAGCGAAGAACACTGGGTGGTTGGCAACGAAGTGGCCCAGCTTGTGGAACGACGTCTTCAGGCCCTCGTGCAGCACCTGCCGCAACATCCTAGAAGGTGGGCAGGGCGCAGGAGTGCGCAGCGAACGAGCGGGAAGCGAGCTTCTCCCACCGCGTGCACACCAGCATCAGTCTGGTGGTGGCTCAGTGGTTAGAGCACTGGGTTAATGATGACAGGGCGGTGGGTTCATTACCAGATTTCACTGCTGGTCCCTTGAGAAAGGCCCTTAACACTATATGGTTGCTCACCTCTCCAGCCAGGCGTGCTCACTCTGTTACTCACTCTGTTACTAGTGCAAATAAATGTGTATGTATGTGTTCACTGCATGAATGGATGGATTAAGGGTGGAGGTCACAATCCAACAGTGTAAACATGATTGTCTTGTCTTGCCCTGTTCTGTCCGCAGCTGGTAGTGATGGGGATGATGTTGCAGCTGCTTCTGCTGCTGCATCGCCCCCCAAGACCTGGGCAGGCTGGGCTGGTCTGCGCTGTGCTGCGCTGGGTTTGGTTTGGTTGCCCTGAACAACAAGAAAAACGCAACTCACTGAGAGTTTGCTTCATGCATGTCCAGTACGAGCACGTGAGTTGTCCGGTGCACCTACACGCGCCTCCAAAAACGTGTTACAATAACAAGCATGACGAAAGCAAGACGAGTCGTACGTAAATCTTCCTTCCAGCAGTCAGATGCATTGCTGCGCGCGCTGCTGAAGTAAAGCCAGCCTGGTGTAATACAGCACTACGCATGATGCACACGCAGGGAAGCACAAGCGCGAGAAGTCCTAAATGCACGCTATTCCACCTGCAGAAGCCCAGGCAGGCGCGTGCTGTGTTGCCGTACCGTATGCTGCAGTCCGCGTCCGCGCCGGGCGCTGTCAGAGCAGCAGCGCGCTCCTCCACCTGCGGCCGGGGCTGGCGCTCGCTCTCCGGCTTCGAGCACGTGCCGCTTCGCCACTTGTCGGCATCTCCGGGTGTGCGGTGGCTCCCGCGCGCTCGCCGCGTCGTTAATCCGGGAGGGACGCGCTCACTGCTCGCGAGGGTCTCAGCAGCACGGAGGCAAGAGATTGCGGCACTTAATTGGAACTTACTGTATACGAACGCTCTCTCTCTCTCTCTCTCTTCCCCTCTACCTCTCCCTCTCTCTCTCTTACACACACAGAATGATGTGATGGGTGGTAGAGGATCGGAGCACTGATAGCGCGTGCGTGCCCCCCCTCTATCTCTCTATCCTGTCTTTCATTGGAGAGTTTATAGATAAGAGTGTACACTGTAAAAAAAAAATTTACTGGCAGTTGCCTTACCTGGAATATTCTGTTATTTTACAATTAGTTCGTATTAAAAAAACATATTTTCTGTACATTTTAATGATAAATAGATAAGATTATTTTTTTTAAACCATCATCATTTTTTTAAATATAGAATTTATTAGTAAATATAAAGAAAAGCATACATACCATATGCTACCATTACTGTTACATAAATAAATATGTATACTGAAATATCCATTGCATAAAGTTGTATTAAACAGCTAATTATGAAATGAAACACATAGGTAATGCAATGTAACCAATTTCTTACATTTCCTGTATAATTAAATGAGGTACTGGCTGCTTAATGGGACTTCGTAGCTGAGCTAGCTATCTTGCTACATTGGTCGCTAACTGCTAGCATCTATCAAAGACCCATCAAACTTAGCTACTTTTGTGAGAACTGAAAAGTATTGATTTATTTTTAACAGCACAATACCTGAACTTTAGCTCCTACTCCTACCAGACAGCTAGCTGCCCAACTCGGCAATTTATTTAGCTATTTGCTCTGTGGGTACCCACAAAACATAGGTGTTGTTAATTAGGCAGCCTTAAATCTGACAATTGTTATGTTTACAACCTGTTAACTGCATACCTGAACTTACCTGAGCTGGTTTTACTGTTAAAATTAGCTTGACAAATAGCTAGCTAACATTAATACCTACTGGTATACATAATGCTAGCTAGCTAGTTTTAGCTACCTTAGACCTACAATATTAATGAAACCTTAAAAGTTATTTAAAATATAAAGTAATATATGTAGCTGAAATTAGGCTAGCTTTAGTTTCAAATTTGCAGCTCACCAACTATTACCTCAGAGAGCAATGATAAAGGAGGGAAATGTGCTTATCCACGAAAATTACTTTTTTCATAAAGCAAGAATAAAGGGCACATAAAAAATACAGACTTTTTTTCATTAAAAACTGAAACTGTAAATGTATAGATTTTTTTACAGTGTATATATACAAATTCATATTATGATATCGCTGTTTCTACCATATATATTGCAATATTTCAAATAACTTTTTAACCATAATATTAATACATAATAAACTCATTGTATCTATGATTTGAAGTAAAAATTAAAATCACATTAAAAAAAACAGTACAAATTTTCTGTATAGTGTATAAAGTGTACTGAGAGAAACAGAATGGATATTTCTTCCAAATAGACTTCCAAGTTTTTTTTTTGTATAAAAAACCTTGCTTATTATCCAGTACACTATACAGTTTACTGGGCAATGCCTTCTTTTTCTTTTAAACCAGCCTCAGTTGCTTGTGGCATAACGGAATTATGTGTTGGAAACATTCCTTTGAGATTCTGGCCCACATCATTTCTGCATATTTTTCAGGATTTTCCACTTTCATGCTGTTCTACCACATTGTGTTCTACCTAAAGGTGCTGTAGATCTGGTATCTGATGAAACTGCTGAAAATAATTGACTGTCTTGTTCATAAAACCAGTCTTAGACAACATTTGCTTTGTGACATGATGCATCATCATGCTGGAAGTAATCATTAGTTAGCTGTAGCGTTCAAGCAGTGATTGATTGGTGTGCTAAAACAACAATGTCTCCATCATTGCACCACCTCCACCAGCCGGGACTGTTTACAATAGGCAGGTTTTGTCCATGGATTTAAGCCACTGGCACCAAATTCTGACCATACCATCTGTGTGCCTCAACAGGCTTCATGTTTCCAGGCCTCAGTGTTGGTTGCAGTGCCTGTAGATGAATTGGACCAGTCTGAAGCAACCAGACAGCCATGTGCACTACCCAAAATGATCCAGCCATCTGGTACAATATGTTACCATTCCAGACGGAGAAAATGGATATGCTGATCAATTCTGGCAAAATTAAATCATAGTCACAATAATGACAATAATCAGAAAAGTCACCAGTAGATTATTTTCAAGGCCTGTTTATTGTTTACAGCTTTTATATACTGATACATTTTTTTTCATTGTGACCATATGCTCCTGATTTTGACGCTGACATCCTTATCAGGTCAGCACAGGGCTCTAGTGGCTAATGTTGTTTCTTATAACTGACTGCAAGTTGAAATACAGCCGAGATCGTCTGGTCCGTGAGCTGGGCAGTTCGGCTAGGCCATAAACTGGGACTTTCTTGCTGATGCAGCAGAGTAAACTGGGACTTAGTGATTGGAATGTAATAATTCCTTTTAGAAGAGTTTTTTATCTGTCAGCCGTTAACTGTAAACTGTGAGTTTGCGTGTTTTTTGCTTGCTGTCTTGTAAAGGTGATTTAATTAAATCATTATACCAGAAAATACTGGATTTACTGTAAATGTCAGATTATTAGTTAAAAGACTGAAGATGACAAGAGAATGGATTTTAAAAAATCAACCTACAAGAATTTGAGGATTATCATATATTTTGCACATAGGGAATGCTTTACACATGCTTTTTTGGACAACCTGAAAGACAGTCTTAAGGCAATCGCACATCCAATGTGCAATAAAGCATTGCACCTCGGAACAAAGCGCTGACATGAGAGCACCAAAATGGACAATATGTTTACATTTGAGACATTAAGTTCATGTGATTTGATCATATTAAATTAAGTCTTCAGGTTTTTTATGTAATAAGTTCAGTTAGTTGATCTGCTTCTCATCAACCATCACCACAAAGTTCCTTGCATGAAAGACATAAATTGTACAGAACTGTATGAGTAAACCTTGCCCAAGGGAAATGTTTGTTTTTAAAATTTGGAGCTTTTGCATTTAATGTATGTTTCATGTCACAAGTTATCATGTCTTATTATTTGGGTATAATTTAATGTAATATTAAAAAAAAGTGCTGTGTGGTGCACTGTCACAATCCTTGAGCATCGTATGGTATACTACTAAAAACTATTTTTTTAACATTTTTATGGGGCTTTGTTGCACATCTGGTTGTGGCACGTCTGGTTTACAACCCTTCTTTGTATTAAAGAAGCATGTGGAGTAAAGGGGTTAAGATATTCTGCTTGCTTCACCAAAGTTACATAGTACAGTTAGCACCCCCCCCTCCCCCCCCCTCCCCCCCCCAAGCCTGATGAAAAATGTCTACCTCTTTACTTTTGCATGGAACTCTTTTTGATTCCAGCAATGTAATGCAGTCTTAGCTGCTTATTGCTTTAGAGTAGAAAACCTGTACTGATGCTTAGCGGTCAGGTAGGTGCATATATGGGCGTGGTATTAAATCCCTGGAACTCCCGCGTGCTTACTAAATGCCTCAGTGTGTTGGCAGTTGGGCTCTGGAGGACAGGTCATTCATTAGCAGACGGGCGCGCTGGTACTGCCGGCTGGAGTGCAGGGGACTGAGGAGCGGACTCGCCCAGGCGTGCATAATGAAGAACTGAGCCTGCGGATGAGAGCAGCTCACCCTCCACCAGCTCTCTGCTCGCTCCTGATGCTCCACTGTCCAGATTATTGCTTTTGTCGTGCAACGTGTCTAATAAGGCTCGTCATTAGAGGTCAGACGGAGTCAGGGAAGCGTTCAATTCTGCTTCTCTCATTGACCTTTGACCCTCAGAGGAGACGCTCAGGGAAGAGTAGGCTCTTGCATAGTTATCACCATGGTAACCGTTGCTTCTGCTTATTGTGGCTAAAGCTTTGCCATATTGGTCCAGCAAAGCGACAAAGTATGGTTCCCATGGTTACTTTCCAGTTTCAGGTGCTGGGAACTGAATGGAGGAAGGACAGCAGTGTCTGTGGTTTGTGTCAATCCTGCTGTTACGTGTTTTGTATGTATTTGCGTTTGGCTTTGTTTTGTCAAATTCAAGTTCTACCAGAAGACTATGTAACTATAGAAAAAATAATTAAAGGTCTTAAAGATACTATAGGAAAATATATAAAGTAAGTGTTCAATTTATAATGGAATGAAATGAGCTCTTTAAGCAACTAAAAAAGGACACACTTTAGACATGCATTTCTGGACAAGCTGAAAGAAAAACACGAGGACTTTAGTGGTAGAATTAAACAATACAATACAACATAACCATATCTGCAGTCTTAAAAATCTCAAAAAATATAGTATAAGGCCCAATTTAATTTCTTATTTGTATCTCTAATCCTTGTTTTTGAGGGGTTAGCCTTGGTTGAAGTGGTTGAATTAGATTAAATCCTCCCCCTAAGAAATTGGACAATCCTTTAAGAACCCAATACAGCATCAAAATAAACAAATAGGAACACTTATTTATTAGCAGGCTAATAGTAGTTCTTTGTAGGTGATGTTGCCTGTCTGTTGTGATGCAGAGGAGTGGTAAAATTCAGCACTCGCGCTTTTGGACTTTAGTTCAATTTAGGGCAATCTCATCATTATGCAACAATTATTTGTCATCATCCATCAATAATTCCTCAATAATTGGGAAAAGAAATGGACTATTTGCGAGAACCTTTTTTAATTTTCCCATTCCACCTTAAATCATGCAGCAGTCTCAGGTTACAGTATGTAAGAGCTGCGCCATTTAAGGAGAAATGAAAGAAAATGCAATGGATCTTAATTTTTAATGAAGAGAATACTACATCATTGGGTTTCTTTGTCCGGTTGTGCAACTTTATTGCCAGTGATTTCACATAACCCTCTTTGGAGTATGCTGTTATGAGTGTGCTATTTGAATTCCCATGTATCCCTAACATTTCACCATACCCCTCTATTCCAACAAAATGTGGGCCACTCTACCACTAGTCGTGAATGGCAAGGGATGGGCCAAAGTCTATAGTTTACACCCCATCCTTGGCCCAGATGTTGTAGCTTCTGACCATCGCAGATCCTGCTGTAAATTAAAGGCAGAGGCGGAGCCAACTGTCAGAGCAACCAATCTGGTGGTGCTCTGTAGGATGGAGGAAAATGTGAAAATGTCAGCATCTTAAAGCAGCAAAGCAGATATTCAAGCAGCAAAGCAGATGTAAGATGATGTTTGGTAATTGTAAAAATTATGTAGTATTCTCCTTTTAGAGAATGTCTCCTTGTACAATGTTTTGGGCTGCTATAATTTTCAGCCTTGACTACAGTCCTAATGCCATCTAAAACGCTTTAAATAGAGCCTTGATGGTTTAGAGTGCACCTTATCTCAGACCAGGTTGCTCTCAGAAGGACATGCCCAGCCAGGTTAAGCTTTTTGACAGGATTCAGGAGGATTAAGATTCTACAGGAGGCTGTGACACGTCTTGATTATGCTGGGAAGGCAGGGATATGTGTAAAACAGAACAGTGTCAGAGGAAATATATGGAAGGTGAGGAAAGAAAAAAGCCTGGAAATAAGTCAGAGACAGAGAGGAAGAGAGAGATGAGCTCATTGAGAGCTCATTTAAATGCAGCTCATAACCATGGCCTGTCATCTATCGCCTGCCTGCTTCTGCACCCCCCCCCCCCCTTCTTTTTTTCTCCTTATTTCACCCCACATGCTTAGGTTAACCTCGGCTTATCTGGGGTGTGGGTTTGTGCGCTGTCCTGCTCCTCAGGCTGTAAGGCTTTGGGCTCATGCATACATCTCTTGAGTCGAAGGTGTGCAGATCTGTGTGTGTGTGTTGTGCAAACAGAAACATTATAGACACAGTGTATATACATATACATACACAATCTATGAGAATGTACAGTAGATGTATGGACACAAAATCAAATTCCCTGTGCAAGCCTACTCTATAGCTACAGGTGTTTGTGGACACCCTGTCTAATAATTACTTTCACACATGTGCAAATGCACACACACAGCTTTTTATAATCCCTGTAGACATATATTACCAAAATATTAGCACCCTCTAGAGCAGATAAGCACATAACTACTCACATTATGCCCAATGCCAAGCATTGGTTAGAGGGATATTAAGCCCTTTAGCATTAAACTGTGTAGCAGTAGAACTGTGTTCTCTGAAATGATGATGCTGCGTCCAATACTTTTTGGGATGAGTTGGGAGGTTTACAGATGAAGTGGCATGGTAATCATTCAAAAAAATAATAGACCATGAGTTTCTTTGATTTTTGCAATATATTCAAGACTAAGATGGATTATCACAAGGCATCCATCTGAACTTCTTGAATTTTTGCAGCAGGAGTGGCATAAATTTATCCAAAAGCAGTGTGTAAGACTGGTGGAGAACATGCCAAGATTAAAAACCAGGGTTATTCAACTGAATATTGATTTCTGAACTCTTAAAACTTTATGAATATGAACTTGTTTTCTTTGCATTATAGAAGCTCTGCATCTTTTTTGTTATTTCAGCCATTTCTCCTTTTCTTAAAAAAAGCTCTAAATTACAATAATTTTATTTGGAATTTGGGAGAAATGTTAGTTTATAGAATAAAATGACATTGTTAATTTTACTTAAACATATAACTATAAATAGCAAGAGCTGTAATCTCACTAAAGCTTTTGTCACTAAATTCAATCAAATCCTCACACCAGTTCTTCTGAATCTAGTAGAAAGCTTTCTATGGGCAGTAGAATGACAAATGAATGACATAAAAATGAATGAGCCGGTGTCCCAATACTTTTGTCCATATAGTGTAGCCATGAATTTACTAACATGCAATTATTGACTCAAGGTCATCTGCTGCTGCACAATTGTTCAGCCCACCAAATGACCACTTCTGACTATATACAGGTATATACAGATGGTGGTCAGGTTCCAGACATAGCCTAAAAGATAGACCCCATTCACGTTATCGATTAGAAAACAGTTGCTACATTTGCTAATGCCAGTCAATTCAGTTGTGATTCTATATCACAAACGATCAAAACCTGAACAAAACAATACTGATCTATAATTTGAAAAAAGGAAAAAGTTTATGTTACATCCAGCAGGAATAAAGCAACATCTTCATCCCTTTTCAAGCCTTTCAACATTTAGAGGACTCTCCACTGTCCAAATACTTCTCTATAGTTTATGTGTGTCATTGTACCTACCTGCCTTTCCCTTCACTTGTTCTGTGCAAAATCATGACTGCTCCCTGTTTTATGTTTTATGATTCTCAGTCCAAGCCACTTAGTTTTTTCACTATTTACAGAAGCATGTCTCCCTATGAACACTAGACATTTTTCAGCATGCAGACCAGACAGCTAGTGAACTGTAAGAAAACAATCACTGAATTGTACTGGATTTAAATCACGCAATTCACGGCATACTGTAAAAACTCATGCCCAAACCTTTCTGTCAAAACACTCTTCTAAAAAAAGACAGACACAGATTCTTATTTCACAGATTGTTTGTATTCCAGGGAGGAAGAGAAGTTTTCTCCTTTCTCATTGTATTTCTGTTGTGATGATGTTTTTGTTTGCTTTTTTTTTTTTTTTACAGTGTTTCCACTGTCTTTCTGTCTCTGTCTCTCCCTTCCAGCCTATTAGTCTTGTCGTTCCTGTTTTTCCCGCTCAGCTGGGCACTGGTCAGTTTTAATCTCAGGAGAGCAGGAAGAGACACTGTGCATTTCAGTTGCTTTGTGTGGGTCTTTCTGCTGTTACAGTGACAGAATACCGTAGCCCTATTTACCACACTTGAAAGCTTCCAACAGGGGCGTTTCTACACTGCTGCAACTTGACATTTGCAGAATTAAGGGATGCAGTTGGAGTTTTTTTTTTAACAGTATATAGGGCCCTAATGTGTTTTTTTTAAGCAATCATGCTGAAAGACAATTTTTTACAAAAGTTTTAAAAGTTACTTTAGATTTTTTCGGTTTGTCTCCCTGGGTGATTTCACAGGATGATAAAATCTATATCATATATATATATATGATGCAAAACCATACATTGACCTTTATTGGTGAAGCTGTTAGTTGTGGCAGTATGATTGAGAGTTCTGTACTACTTGGTAGTTGTGTGGTGTACTTGAATGATAAAGCTCAGGAGCTTGTCTGATGTTCACTTCTCCCATGTTTTTTTTTTTTTCATGTTCTCCCCTTCAGGTACAGGTACTGGTATATTAAACTGCTCATGTCCTCCGCTTATCTTCTTGCTATGGTCTCTAGTCATCACTTTGTATGGAAATGCTCCTCACTCTCCATGGGTCTCAAATTTTTCGAGGACCAAGATTTGACATGTACAGCAGCAATCTCAGGAACTTGGAAAACTGCACTGTTGTCATATTAATGCACTAGAAAAATATTTCCAGTTTGCAGGCATTTCTGCAACATTCAGCATTCATGTCTGTGTACTTTATCATATGGGGAAAGATCTAGTTATTGGTGACATCTAGATCCTTCTATTGGATTGGACTGATGGTTGCTGTGGTTGTTATGGTGAATAAAGCAGAGGTGTCAGGACATTAGCAAAACTATTTGTACCTTTTTTTTATTACATGTGGTAAATTGTGGTGGTGCAGATGGACATTATCCTAGTTGGTAGAGATGTATTCACTCCATTTATTTATGCTCTGGGCTCCATCTTACAAACTTTAGCTCCCTGTCGCAGAAGAAATAAAGGTGGACAATAAAAAATAGTTTTCACATCACACCTGCCTCTTTTTGAAAAGGAGAAACAATAGGAGAACAACTTGCAATTGGCCACCCTAAATACCTTTTCTCATGATTGGATACACCACCTGGCTATGAAGTTCAAAGCTCAATGAGGTTACCAAACCAGTAAGTCAGTAAAAAGTAGTAGGAGTATTCAAATCAATAAAATGATAAGGGTGCCCATACTTTTGCACCGGTCAAATTTTGGTTTAATGCATATTGAACATTTTCTGTTAGTACAATAAACCTCATTTCAATCCTGAAATATTACTGTGTCCATCAGTTGTTAGATATATCAAACTGAAATGGCTGTTGCAAACACCCAAATATTTAGAACTAAAAATGATCAAGATTAATAGGGGTGCCCAAACTTTTTCATATGACTGTATGATGTCATGCAGCAAGGTTTTAGAAGAGCGACACTTGCATACAAGTAGTAGGGGTACATGATAAGAAATTTAAATGAGCCAATCAATATGGCAATATTCTAAATATTTTATTTATTTAGCCACTTCCTTGCAATAACTCTGATATCATCTTGTGACGTTTGTGGCTAAAACACAAAGTAAGCCTACTGTCCACAAGCTAAATAAATCACCTTTTATACCATCAATACAATTAAACATTATTTTTTAATTTTTATATTGTGTTTTTTTTTTGTTACAGGAAAAAAATAAGTGACACACCTATTTCTAGAGCATTTGCTTAAATTAGTATTAAAAACTCATCCCAACTGTAATGCATGGTTAAGGGTGTATCATGATCATAGTTCTGTGCTGAATCACTTCCTAGACTCCTTGACATCCCTGAGGAATCAATGTCTTCAAAAAGGTGAATAAGAACATTTTTTAAGAGAAAATAAGGATAAAAATCCATGACTTTCCAATACTTTTTATTTACAACAGTGTTTTATTTAAAAGAACCATCCATTAAAAGGTTCTTCAAAGAATCAAAAGTGCTTTTCTTATGGCATCACGCCAAAGAACCATTGATCTTCGAGAGTGCATATTACCTGTCTGAGGCTGTACAGGTCTGCAGTTCACACAGAGGAGATGAAAACGAAGGAAAAAGAGAGAAAAAGAGCACTTGATGAATGTGAATCATAAGGTCCCTCAGTTCTCTACTTCCTGCTGACTCAAACTGGGCACAAGCTCTGCAGGGTAATCCTCACCACATGCTCACAGGAAAAACTCGCCATATTTATGAATGAGTCAGTGCTGGAGAAAATGCACACGCACACACAAACACACACATGCTTTATAAAGTCACAAATTACACCTTCTATTCCTCTGCACTCTGTCTTCAGGTGTTTTTAAGCTTTCCGATTCCTCTCCCTTGCTGGCACTACTCTTCCCTTTCTCATACCATGGAGTACACATTCTCTGTGAAATGGAAAACTGGTGTTAACAGATGGCACCTTTTCCACTGGCTTCTGGCACCATCTATATGCATACTGGGCATGTCACCCTTGTCACTGACGCTCACCGTCAATGTGTAGTCGTTTCCCCGGGGTGACCTTTTCTAAATAAATTCAAGTGAAATGTACTGAATGTTAGTTGATATTCATCAAATTCTCAATTAAGTTTAGTTAATTTTGTTACTTTTATTGGACCACTTAGAGTACTTTGAGTCTACTCTGAGTGGTCCAATGGGCTAAGTGCTGCCATTATGATCAGGAGATCGCCGGTTCGAATTCTGTTCATGTAGATTGCCATCGCCTACCAGAGCCCTGAGAGAGCACAAATGGCCTTGCTCATTCTAAAGGGTGATGTTGATCAGCGCAAGGCTTCTGTGAGCTGATGTATCAGAACCGTGTCGCTGCGCTTTCCTCTGAGTGCACTGTGATGCTACTAAGCAATGCTGCATCAGCAGCAGTTCAAAAAGAGGTGGTGGCTGACTTCACATGTATCAGGGGAGGCATGTGCTAGTCTTCACCCTCCTGGTGTTGGGGTATCACTAGTGATAGGGGGAGTCCTAATGAGTGGATTGGGTAATTGGCCTTGTAAATTGGGGAGAAAATGGGAAAAAAATGTAAAATAAATGATAATAATTTGAGTCAGGGCCAGTAAACCTCTTAGACCATTAATGATTGAAATATAAATAGATAGTTTCCAATGCCATAATTCTGCATTAGTGCATAAGTGGTCACCGTGGCCTTTAGTCAGTTGTATCTCTAAAAAATGTTAGGAGTGACTAAACTAACACAAAGGAATACATTTTTGAATTTAGAAGACAACTTAAGTAGATGAATAACTTCTTCCTGTGGTTAAAAAATTGTCAAATTAAGAACACTTTAGAAGAAGAGGGGTATGGACTTTTAAGAGTTGCAAACCACTGAAATCACTCAAAAACAAAAAGGCCAGATTACACTAAAATAAAGAGTTTAGAAAATGAAAGGAAGGGTTTGTGATCCAAAGCATGAGTTCTGTAAGTCTTCTTTACAGGAGTACCACCTAGTCTCTCGCATTTTAAAAGGGGCTCCCTGATGTGATCTCCCTCAAATTAGTATTCTCAGACTGGGATGTCTGTCTTTAGTTAAGGCATTTAGTTAATGCAGTTAGTCAGTTGTTCTTTGTTTTTGTAAATGTATATAGTTTTTTCCTTACACTGTTGTGTCCGACAGCAGTATGTGAATTACACTTCAACACTGTAGAGGGAGCCTAGGAGCACAAATTGCACATTCTTTCATGATGCTGATTTAAATTATTAGTTCTTAGAGAGGCATTGTACATTTTTAAAAGAACCTATTCAACATTGTCCTATATATAGAAGCAAAAATGGTTGTTACTCAAAAAGTCGCTGTTAAAATTGTACACTGTTAAAACTGAGTACAATGTAAAATATACTTTAGTGTCTGATGCTTCAAACAATACCTTAATAGCTTACGATAGCTGTGTTTTAGTATTGAATGGAAACAAAATACCCATATGCAAAATTTAATACAATTTATTTTCTTTTGATTGAATTTCAACAGTTAGCATCAAACCAAAGACGAATGCCCAAAACCCAGGGTTTGTCACTGTTCATAATGTTGAAATCCACATTATATGTGTTCCACTGACATACTACATACCTGAATCACATCTGCTAAGATTAGGGAGGAAGATCTGATTATCAGGATGATATCTGAGTGTGAAGATGGTCTGATTCTTTAAACCTGAGCTCTACAGTGCGCGTGTGTTAATGAGGAAAGCAGATTGAGACATTTTTACATGCAGCTCGGGGAACAGTAAGCCAGTGAGCCGAAGAAGCTCTCTCTCTCTCTCTCTCTCTCTCTCTCTCTCTCTCTCTTATGTTTTTAATTACAGCACACTCTGTGGCCCCTGATGTTGAGGGAGTTGTGCAGTAAAATCTGCTTCTGAGGGTTTTTTACACCAGCACTGTTTGGTCCGGGTAAAACAGACACTGGTTCCTTTGTACTCTTGATGTGGTTCATTTGAGCAGATGTGAAATCAGTAATCGCACTCGGGTGCGGATCCAAACAACAAACTCTGGAGCAGTTCAATTGTGGTAAGAATGTAATCCGGTCTTGATCCAACCTAACTATAAAATATACTACATTAATTTGAGCTGGACTGCTGTTCAGTTGCAGCAATAGCTGAGTATATTAGCCAGATAATTACTACAGTTATGAACAAACACTGCCTCTGCTGCTCCTTCATGTTAAACTGTTTTCACACTGAATGCCGTATGTTCAGCATTCACTGCTCGTGGCCACGCATGTCTGTTTACTATGCCGCACATCCCATTGTAAAAAACACTGTTTAAATGTGCAGCAGCAAATTTTCCACATTCAGCTTCACACTGCACAAACATACATACTGCTCTAGAACACAAGACCTTCTTGCTGTGTTTACTTTCTTGCTACTGCACTAGAGATCTCTGACCAATCAGAGGAGACCACGTTCTGGCATGGTTTATTGGTGTGAATTTTGGTGCGTTTAGGTTTGTGCTTGTGCAAAAAAAAAACCTAACCAAGGGGGAAAACGGGGAAAAAGTAAATGGACTCAACAGCTGATCCAGACCAGAGAAGTTAGCTACAGGTATCTAAGAAGGTTTGTCAAGCACTATGTAGTGATAGACTTGGTCATTATTTCTCTAGAAGTGGACTGTGGTGAAGGATTGACCTTGTAGCTGACCCTTTCATCTCCTCTGCTCCTTGGGGACGTAGCTTTTCATCAGAAGAAAGCCTATGGAACACTTCGATTATGTGCACTCATACAGAAACGCTGTGCTAGGGATGCACCTTCCCCAAGCGAAAGGCATCTTATGCATTCTAAACATTGTGCACGTTTCCCTAAGCCGATTGGCTTGCGCTGTTGCCAATGTGATTTAATTTGAATGAGTCACTCTCTAGCTAATTGAGACTTTTAATTCTGTCAGTTAATGTGCTGCAGAAAAATAGATGGCACAAAAAAATGAGCAGAAGGGGTGAAATGGCATTCCACTGTCCCAGGAGGTGCGGAAAATGGCAATTAATGAAGAGAATGCAATTAGAGGCAATGATTAGTCAAATTAGCATGATAATGGTCAGTACACAATCACGTATGGGCAGCTGAGTTTGCACAGTTTAAATGGACAGTCAAGCCCATCATTTATTATTCACATGAGCTGGCGAAAAATTAGTGCAAACTGAACTTACTGGAAGACTCTACAAAGTACATAACACAGCAGTGAGGGCTGTTATGGTTTATGGTGTATTTATTTACCATAATTCAGTACAATATAGATCCCAAAGCATTTGAGTTCTAATGAGCTATTAAATGGTTTTATATGTTTAAAGCTGTTTAAACTGAATTTGATCAAGAAGTTCCCTGCAGCTCTAACACCTTGTTTTGTTGCCAGGGGCTCCTTTCCTAAGTAAATAAAATTCCTGAACCCTCCAGCAATGAAGGCTTCTTGTCCTTGCCAGCAGAAAGACCCTATATAGCAGTTCAGAGGCACTCCAAACTGTCCATGTTCGAAAAATCGCTGGTTCGAATCCCGGTCATGCAGCTTGCCATCAGCTGCCAGAGTCCTTAGAGAGCACAATTGGTCAGCACAAGGTGTATGTAAGCTGATGTATTGTAACCAAGTTACTATGCTTTCCTCCAAGCACGCTGTGATGCATCAGCAGCAATTCAAAAAAAGTGCGGTGGCTAACTTCACATGTGTTGAAGGAGGCATGTGCTAGTCTTCACCCTCCTTGAGTTATGGTATCACTTGTGATGGGGGATATACAGCCGAGTAGCAGCTGAATGGGTGGCCTAACTAAATTGGGAGAAAAATGGCAGAAAATTAGAAGAAAAGTATTTAGTCTCTATGTTTTGTTGTTGTTGTTCTTAATGAAAAGGCATCAGTAAGTTTGATAATAGCATTATGCAATAGAATCATTTAGTCAGCCATCATTGTACTTGACATTCAGGTCATATCAGTATCAGTTTACACATTAAATTTGCTGCATATCTCATATATACTGCCCACCTATACACCACGGATTGTTAGGGTCCCAAGATCCCACTTTGTGAATCACAGCTTTGCACAATGGCACGATTGGTTCCAAAACAATAATTTTAGCAGTTTTTTCTTATTAAACAGTATTTGTTAGGGTGTGTTTCTTTAAGTTTTAAAAATAATTATTTTTTTCTCTTTAAGCATTAACATTGTTCTCTTGGGCATTATCATTATTTGTTTCCTAACTCAAATAACCAACCAATTAACCGTGCTCCTGGAGATCAGAAAATAAGAGACAGATTCTTCACACATACACTCTAAGAAATATAAGTACAGATTTGTACTTAAAAGAGTACAAAGCTTGTCGCTGGGGCTGTACCTTATATTGAGGCACAAAAAAGTACCTTTCAGTGAAAGTCCTTTTTTGTACCCATTGTTTTTGTGGCAGGAAAGATCATAAAGATTATAAACATTATCATCAACTAAATATGGCTCAAAAACTTGATGATACAAAATTGTCTGGCTTTCAAATAAAAAATGTGCAATTTAAATATATATTGTTTATTAGTACAGTGATGCAGAATACTGAATGTACCCTTTGGCTGGTTAAATGGTACAAATTTGTACTTATTGCTGTTAGAAATGACTTTGTACTTCAGAGGGAACAAATCTGACCCTGTAAAGACCAATATTGTACCTTTGATGGTACAATTATAAAGAGTGTACCTTTGAGTACAAAAAAGTACTCATATCGTACCTCTGTTTTTTAGAGTGTACACACACACACCTCACACCTGCTTAACATCAGTACATGACACCTCTTCACCTGTCAGTGTATTACACTGAAATTTAACCATGTCTGAACACCTAGACAGACACACAAGATACACACTGTTTTAAACAACCAGTGGCACATCTGCTTCCACTTTATTTTATTTATTCATATAGTTTGTTTTTAAACAGCCGATCAAATCACATGCTTCTGCTTTGGCTGGAATGAAAACCTGCAGCCACACTGCAGAACCTTTGCAGATAAGACTGGACACCTCCTGCCTTAAGCAGCTTCAGTGAACAATGGCCATAGCCTTAGTCCCTCATGCATTAACTGTTGTTTGCTTGGAGGAGGTCATTTCTGGAGAACATTGGGATTGACCTACAGTGAAGAACAGCGTGATCAGCAGATTTAAGAGAGGAGAGAATGGGCGAGGAAGGTGGGGGAGATGCTGATAGAAGGATTGGATTGATGAGTAGATGAGTTAAGAGCTCAGGGGCACCTCTGAGGCAGGACAGGAACTAGAACTGGATTTAAACAGTGGGACACTCTTAGTTTCTTTCATTTAGCTTCTTTAGCTTATAGAAATGCTTTGAATAGAAGCAGTGGCCTGGTGTGTGCTGCTGCGTCTGGGCAATGCTGTGCAAATTATAGCCTATGGACTAACTTGGCTCGTCTTGAATTT